>NW_025533650.1:397500-422500 GCF_020615455.1 Coregonus clupeaformis
CTCCATCCCTCTCTACCTCTCTCCCCCTCTCTCCCTCTCCCTCTCTCCCCTCCCTCTCTCCCCCTCCCTCTCTCCCCATCCCTCTCTCCCTCTCTCCCCTCCCTCTCCCTCCCTCCCTCCCTCCCTCTCTATTAAACATTCTGTCATTCTCCTCTATCTGCCTATCATCTACTCAACCTCCCTCTCCACCTTTTGTCATGTCTTTCATATCTGCAGTGAGGCTGATTCCCTTCCTTCATTTCTCCCTCTATTCACAAATCCTCTCTCTCTCTCTCTCTCTCTATTCTAAGGAGCTGCTACTAACTTAGTAACAAGGACGTTCCTAAAGGATGTTCCCCAACTTTATCATCAGCTCACTACCAGCCAGCCTGCACGTCCCATCTCTCCCTTCATCTCTCCCTTCATCTCTCCCTCTGTCTTTCCTCTCAGGGTACATCCCAATAGCTTCCCCTTCTCACCCTCTCTCCTTCAGTGGTCTGAAAGACTTGATAGACTGTGGAAACCTCATCAAGTCTCTTCAGTGGTTATGAGGGAAAGGAAATGACACAAGGAGATGAGGCTCTAGAGGTCAAATGAAGATACAGCCTTTATTCGTTGATATGGATGGACTGGAGTAGCCTACATGGGTAGCCTACATGAGGTTTGATAGGAGGGACATTCTCTCCCTCTACGCTGCCCTGTCTTTCACACCTCTTTCTCTCCCCCTCTCTCTTTCTCTCCCTCCCTCCCTCCCTCCCTCCCTCTTCTCTCTACCTCTATCCATAGTGTTGTGGTTACTGAAGTGACGTTGCTGTAAGGGTATTTCACCCACACTCTGTCTGACCTGTTCCCTACACTGTCCTATATATCCTCAACACATCTCTCTCTCCCTCTGACCATCCCTTTGTCCATCCATCCATCCATTCATCCATTCTCCATCACCTGACCACACTCCTCTCTTTCCCTCTTCTCTCTTCCTTCCTTCCCTCTCTTTCTTACCTGAAGGAGGATGGAAATATTCTCCCTCTGGGTCATGGCCCCACTGAGTCTTTCACCTCTTTTCTCCCTCCCATTCAGACACCCAGACTCCTTCTCCCCTCCCTCACTCCCCCTCTCCACCCACCCTCTCCCTCCCCCCTGGCAAGGCTGTATGATCTGTATGGACCTGAAGTGGCTGTCAGAGTGTATGATATTTTCCCCTCCCTCACTGCCCCTCACCCCATTTCCTAGGGGTGTATGGTGCGTATCTGAAATCACTGTAGGGGTGTATGGTGCGTACCTGAAGTCGCTGTAGGGGTGTATGGTGTGTACCTGAAATCGCTGTAGGGGTGTATGATCCACTCCCCTGCTGACTTGAGTCTCTCCTGCTCCATGGCCACGGCCTTGTGGGACCCAAACATGCGCAGGCTGAACTTGTTGACCCCCGGCTGCAGCATGGCTCCAAACTGTCTCTGGATGAAGGTGGACTGGTTGGAGTAGCTGTAGTCCTCCCCATCCAGACCCATCCCAACCCCCCCCATGCCCCCCGTCCCAGACAGACTCCCCATCTCCGGCGTGCCCGCCACGGTGTTACAAGCTGTGGTCGTCGTGGTTTCCGGGCCCATCGCTACGACGACCACTCCGGTGCCGGTGGAGGAGGAAGTGGAGGCGAGGGCGGCGTGTGACGTGGCGAAGCCAACAGAACGCTGCTGGGCAGAGGAGAAGGAGGAGGGGGCTGGAGGAGGGGGTAGGGGGACGGGGGTGGTCGGGGTGCCAGCTGAACGGAAGGGGAGTCCGTCTCTTGTGGTGCTCAAGATGGAGAGGCGCCGTCGCCCCCCTCCGGAACCAGACCCCTCAACCCCTGACCTGTCACCCTCCAGAGAGGCCTGGGAGAGGCGGTACCCTGGGGAGGGCAGGCTGCCCTTACTGCACCTCTTAGAGTCTCCTCCACTACGACCCGGCCGACCCTCACCCCCGCCAGGGGGCCCAACACCTCCCGCCACTCCATCCATCCCCTAACCAGGGAGAAGGGGGGCAAAGGGAGGTCAATATAACCTGTCACTCTCACTCCGGAAACAGATTGTCAAAACGGGACAAGATGTCTTGTCAATGTTCAACTAGGAGCATAATAAAAGGCTACTACCTAAGACAGTCTGGTGAATGAGAAAGGTGGTGATTAAATAGTTGACCTCACGTTTTTAGTCTCCAATGGCTTGTAGTTATCTGTCTCCTCACCATAGTGCCAGAACAGACAGCTCACACCTCAGCCCTGGCTCCACTGATCTGTGCATCCTCACCTCACCTTGGTGATGGCCACTTAAAAACGACAATAGATCTCTCACTCCAAAAATATGGCGACAGTGCTTTCTCTTATCGCCTCCTTTCCCCAGCTCTCTCCATCCTCCCTTCTTCTCCCCCCATGTCCTTGGAACGGTGCTCTCCGCCCGAGGCCCACCGTCTCCTCTCTACTGCCGCCCTCAGCGTTTCAACGCCGGGCACATTGGCACCGAATTCCCGGTCTCTCTCTTAGGAATAATGACGCAGGTCGCTCTTTGACACGCCCTCTCTGGTTGTCAAGGATATGTCTCCCTCTTGCTCTCATCGACATACGGTAGTATTCTGTAAGAGTTCATCTTAACGGTGAATGAGAGGTTATAGTTTTGGGTGGTTGGCTACCTATGAATGACAAGTACACGTGAGCCTCATCAGCACGGATCGGTTTGTTTTAACAGACACAAACGGGCACGAGACACACACGGACACTAGCACAGTCTGACTCACCCGCGCGCTGATTTATACTGACGCACGCTCTCATACAGAAACACGCACAGGCAGATAGACACACAAAGATACGAAAATAAGCATGAGTGCAAATACACGTGGTCGTACCCCCAATTTAGCCTGAATTATCACCCACACGCGCCTAACACCAGATAATATTCTCTTTGCCCGGGTACGCAAAACAAGGCAAGCTGTTAGCGTCAGCATCAGGGTTCTTTTCGGTTAATTTGATGTCAGCAATCCAGTTCTGAAACACACAAACAGAACAGACAACCTGGGCAAGTGCAGAATATGTGACATCTCCAAACCCGCCCGGATAAATGCTCTGCTCTTTCAGACGCGTTTCCCCTCCTCTTCCACTTCTCCAGTCACTCCCAATGTCATCCTTGGACAGTTACAGCTTGATCTTTGGAGCCCATCCTATTAATTTACGATTATTAAAACCTTCGTTTCATTGAAAAAATTTTTTATGAATCTTGATGAATAAAACCATACAAGGAAATTAAGTGCGCTTGAATGAATTTGATCCATGAAGTCCTGTTCCAACCTGAATAACTTGTTGAGCTTGAGTAGGTATATATTCCCACGGGGGGCCAGTATGAAAAAATGTATGCACTCACTAACTGTAAGTCGCTCTGGATAAGAGCGTCTGCTAAATGTAAAAAAAATATAGCCAAATATTTAAATAGGCTATTTTATGCCCAATCATAATTCAAAAGGAACGCGACACCAGTCTTAATATTCTGATTGCGATTGCATGCTGACTTCCAAAACGCCCATCATCTCTCAGGCACTCACGCAACTGAAATATTAAATAAATAAATACACACAAAGGTCTGAATCTAATTGGCTTGTTGCCATGGCAGCCGCAAACCCATCACCCCTCCTTCCCCAGGCCGCATGCCCAGCCAGCGCGAGAAGCACACAGCGCAGGTATGGCTCCCGAGTCATTCACCCCAATACAACCCCGGAATTGGGGGGGGGGAATTGGATATCACGAAATTGAAAAAAATTAAATAATAATAATAATTTTAAAAAACGTTTCAAAAAATACAATATAAAAAGGATCAGCAGAGCAGCAGAGCAAGAGGAAGAAAAGGGACACACATAACCATGGGAGAGGAGATAATAAACAGAAGAGAGACAGTTAATTAGTTTATGGGTAGTCGCTGTGAACGCGGATCTGGGTCATCTCTGTTGGTAGAATAAAATGACAGGGCTGGAGCGCCTCAGAAAACTCAGCATCTAATGACATCGGTCAAACCGAATATCTCCACCAGCCACGGCGACAGAGATAAGCCTTATCTATTTCCACACATCATATGACTGACAACGGCCACAATAACTGGCAACTGAAATGGCTTAATTGCAGTTCATTATTTGTTTCTCAAATTATATAAATAATGATATGATGGATGGGGACCATGCACACTGAACATACAGGCGTCGCAGAGAGAGAGAGAGAGAGAGAGAGAGAGAGAGAGAGAGAGAGAGAGAGAGAAAGAGCGAGAGAGCCAGAGAGCCAGAGAGTCAGAGAGAGAGAAAGATAGAGAGAGAGAAAAAAACAGACCTCATGCCATGTTATGCTGAGGCTATGCTCCAAGCTTTATTTGGTGAGAGGCAGTGCTTCCAAGACAGAAATTAATAAACACAAAAACATTAAGGTAACTTTTAATGAAAAATATTAACTTTATCATCGTAATCTCTAAACTGTTGTTTTATTTATGTACTTCATCCCCTCATAAAGGAAATGTATTCTAGTTCTATGCTATCTATGTAGTTAGCGTTCCAGTTAGTGTGTGCCACTTCGGATTGGTGGGTCTGTCTGTCAGTCAGTGGTAGTGTCCAATAGGAGCAGAGTGTTTAGGGCACGTGGACCGCCCTCATGATGTTAGTGTGACCAGAACCAGGAATCCAGCCGGTCACCACAATCACCATGTCACCTGTCTTGAAGAAGCCCCTGGCCTTTCCTACACACAGTGAGGGAGAGTTGGAGGAGAAGGCAGACACAGTGAGGGAGGGTGGGAGGGGGAGGTAGACACAGTGAGGGAGGGTGGGAGGGGGAGGTAGACACAGTGAGGGATAGTGGGAGGGGGAGGCAGACAGTGAGGGATGGTGGAAGGGGGGACAGACACAGTGAGGGAGGGTGGAAAGGGGAGGCAGACGGTGAGATAGTAAAAAGAGACGTGAATAACATCCATATGACACTAAACTCTCTCTCTCTCACACACACACACACACACACACACACACACACACACACACACACACACACACACACACACACACACACACACACACACACACACACACACACACACACACACACACACACACACACAGACCTATGTTCAAGCCAAAGTTGACTCTGTTGTCTACATCGTCGGCCCAGACGGGGGCAGGGAGGGGGTGGAACAGCACTGGGAACACACCCCTCAGCAGCTGGGCTTGACGTGCCACCTGGGGACAGAACACACACACACACACACACACACACACATACCGCATCACACCACCACTACTAACAGCCTTTACCTTTACCATGAGGGAGGCAGGTAACAGCCCCACTCTACAGGTTACAACCACATATACATTCAAACAACAATCCTAAACCTAACCTTAGGGGTTGTGACTCGTAGAGTGGGCCAGTATTCTATCTCACCTGAGGACTTCTTGTTACCGCGACGATGGGACAGCGTGGGCGATACCGGGACAGGAGCTGGGCTGACCTGGGAGAGAGAGAGGAATAGAACGAGCAGAAAGCCAGAGGGTTGGAGTTAGTGAGCATGTGTGTGTTTGCATGTACAGTACGTGTGTGTGTGTGTGTGGACGTGTTTAACTATACTTGTGGGGACCAGAAGTCTCCACAAGTATAGTAAACCAAGAAAAATGTGACCAACTGGGGACACTTTGTTGGTCCCCACAAGGTCAAATGCTATTTCTAGGGGGTTTAGGGTTAAGGTTAGAATTAGTGTTAGGATTAGAATTAGGTTTAGGGTTAGGCGCTAGGGTTAGGTTTAGGGTTAAGGTTAGGTTTTTGGGTTAAGGTTTGGGTTAGGGTTAAAGTTAGGGTTAGGGTAAGGGTACTGGTTAGGGTTAGGTTTAGGGTTAGGGGTTAGGGAAAATAGGATTTTGAATGGGACTGAATTGTATGTCCCGACAAGGTTAGCTGCGCAAGACTGTGTGTGTAATAGCATACCTGCCAGCAGTAGTGAGTACTATGATGGCTCCAGCACAGCATTTGAAGGAGGACTCTACAGCTCCTATAGCAGTGACCTCAGTAGGGTCATTGGACAGAGGGGTCAGACGACGGAGCTCCTCAAACAACTGCTGTTGGAAGATGGCCCCCTCCGCCTCCCTGCAGATCTGTAGGTGTGTGTGGTGTGGTGTGTGACAGAGATGAAGGGGGAATAGTTAAAGGGATAGGTCACCGTAAAATCTAAGTTTGTCAGACATTTTGATTCCTTGAAAGTGTCCTACAGCCCAACTCTCCATATTTGTCAGGTGGCAGGTAGCCTAGCGGTTAGAGCGCTGGGCCAGTAACCGAAAGGTCGCTAGTTTGAATACCCGAGCCGAAAAAGTGAAAAATATGTAGCTGTGCCCTTGAGCAAGGCACTTAACCTTAATTGCTCCAGGGTCGCCGTTGATAATGGTTGGCCGTGACCCCACTCTCTGAGGGTGTCTCAGTGGGAGTTGGGATATGTCAAAAATAACATTTCCACATGTATAATACATTTACATTTTCCATTTTAGTCATTTAGCAGACGCTCTTATCCAGAGCGACTTACAGTTAGTGAGTGCATACATTTTTGTAAAACATTTTTTTATACTGGCCCCCCGTGGGGGCACACTTGTACGTGTGTGAAATAGGACAAATATAAGCACCCACCAAATTATTATTTAATAGAATGGACTTTCTACTCTCCACACACTGACCGAGTGCATCATGGCCACAGCCTCGACAGGGAACAGTCCTTTAGCCGTCTCTCCAGACAGCATCACACAGTCGGCTCCATCCAACACTGCATTAGCTACGTCACTGCCCTCCGCACGCGTAGGCCTGGGGTGGGCTACCATGCTCTCCAACATCTACCACACACACACACACACCGTTACCGACGTTACCGACGTCACACCCATCAGCACACAAGGGACGTGGTTGGGCAACATGAGAGAAGACACTGAGAAAATAATGGGTAGAGTGATGGGGAGGGATGGTTATTGATATTAGTCTAGCTATATGAGTCAATATGAAGGAGACAGAGAAAACGTGAGACCGAGGAGTGTGTGTGTCCATGTCTATGTGTGTGTGTGTGTGTGTGTGTGCATGTGCGTGAGAGAGAGTATCTATTTTATCATCATTATATTTCGTGTCCTGTTGCTAATATCCTACGTAACACATCAGACTGCATGTGTATGTTGTTTGGCCCTGTCCTGCTCTTTATGCCCTGAAGTATTGATGTGCATGTGTGCATTTTGGCCTTTTAAAGCAAACCTGAGTCAAGAGCTGTACCATACAACACCCTGACTCAACATGGCTCCAGGAGTGTGTGAGTGTATGTGTGTGTGTGTGTGTGTGTGTGAGTGTATGTGTGTGTGTCCTCTGACCTGTGTGGCACATATGACAGGCTTGCCAGCGGAGTTGCAGCGTCCGATCATCATCTTCTGAGCGATGAAGACTTTCTCTGCAGGGATCTCTATGCCCAGGTCGCCCCTGGCAACCATCACCCCATCACTCTCTGCCAGGATCTCCAAGAAACTGAGAGCGAGGGAGGGAGGGAGGGAGGGAGGGAGGAGAGAGATAGGGAGGGAGGGTGAGAATTAAAGGGAGGAAGAAAGGATGAGAGGGCAGGTGAAGGGTATGATGAGAGAGGGAGGAGAGAGAGGGAGGGAGGGTGAGAAAGGGTAGGAGGAGGAAGGAGAAATGGAGACATGACTTATGGGTGATGTATCATAGATACAGTGAGGGAAAAAAGTATTTGATCCCCTGCTGATTTTGTACGTTTGCCCACTGACAAAGACATGATCAGTCTATAATTTTAATGGTAGGTTTATTTGAACAGTGAGAGACAGAATAAATAAATAAAAATCCAGAAAAACGCATGTAAAAAATGTTATGAATTGATTTGCATTTTAATGAGGGAAATAAGTATTTGACCCCTCTGCAAAACATTACTTAGTACTTGGTGGCAAAACCCTTGTTGGCAATCACAGAGGTCAGACGTTTCTTGTAGTTGGCTACCAGGTTTGCACACATCTCAGGAGGGATTTTGTTCCACTCCTCTTTGCAGATCTTCTCCAAGTCATTAAGGTTTCTAGGCTAACGTTTGGCAACTCGAACCTTCAGCTCCCTCCACAGATTTTCTATGAGATTAAGGTCTGGAGACTGGCTAGGCCACTTCAGGACCTTAATATGCTTCTTCTTGAGCCACTCCTTTGTTGCCTTGGGGTCATTGTCATGTGTTTTGGGTCATTGTCATGCTGGAATACCCATCCACGACCCATTTTCAATGCCCTGGCTGAGGGAAGGAGGTTCTCACCCAATATTTGACGGTACATGGCCCCGTCCATCGTCCCTTTGATGCGGTGAAGTTGTCCTGTCCCCTTAGCAGAAAAACACCCCCAAAGCATAATGTTTCCACCTCCATGTTTGACGGTGGGGATGGTGTTCTTGGGGTCATAGGCAGCATTCCTCCTCCTCCAAACACGGCGAGTTGAGTTGATGCCAAAGAGCTCGATTTTGGTCTCATCTGACCACAACACTTTCACCCTGTTCTCCTCTGAATCATTCAGATGTTCATTGGCAAACTTCAGACGGGCATGTATATGTGCTTTCTTGAGCAGGGGGACCTTGCAGACTCTGCAGGATTTCAGTCCTTCAAGGCGTAGTGTGTTACATTTACATTTACGTCATTTAGCAGACGCTCTTATCCAGAGCGACTTACATTATTATTATTTTTTTCATACCCCCTGTGGGAATCGAACCCACAACCCTGGCGTTGCAAACGCCATGCTCTATCAACTGAGCTACATCCCTGCCGGCCATTCCCTCCCCTACCCTGGACAACGCTGGGCCAATTGCGCGCCGCCCCATGGGTCTCCCGGTCACGGCCGGCTACGACAGAGCCTGGATTCGAACCAGGACCAATTGTTTTCTTGGTGACTATGGTCCCAGCTGCCTTGAGATCATTGACAAGATCCTCCCGTGTAGTTCTGGGCTGATTCCTCACCGTTCTCATGATCATTGCAACTCCACGAGGTGAGATCTTGCATGGAGCCCCAGGCCGAGGGAGATTGACAGTTATTTTGTGTTTCTTCCATTTGCGAATAATCGCACCAACTGTTGTCACCTTCTCACCAAGCTGCTTGGCGATGGTCTTGTAGCCCATTCCAGCCTTGTGTAGGTCTACAATCTTGTCCCTGACATCCTTGGAGAGCTCTTTGGTCTTGGCCATGGTGGAGAGTTTGGAATCTGATTGATTGCTTCTGTGGACAGGTGTCTTTTATACAGGTAACAAGCTGAGATTAGGAGCACTCCCTTTAAGAGTGTGCTCCTACTCTCAGCTCGTTACCTGTATAAAAGACACCTGGGAGCCAGAAAACTTTCTGATTGAGAGGGGGTCAAATACTTATTTCCCTCATTAAAATGCAAATCAATTTATAACATTTTTGACATGCGTTTTTCTGGATTTTGTTGTTGTTATTCTGTCTCTCACTGTTCAAATAAACCTACCATTAAAATTATAGACCGATCATTTCTTTGTCAGTGGGCAAAATAATATTTTTTCCCTCACTGTATATAACATCCAGATTCTATATAGCTCTGACACATCCTCATCCATCACTCTGCTGTCAGCCGTCAGTGTGATTATAGATCTATAACATCCAGACATGTGGTTATCAGTTAAACATCACCATTGCTGTCACAGGGAATGTGTCTGTTATGATAGTAGAGATACAATATAATGTTCTATTTAATTCCGTGGTCACGATACTGCAGAGTGGCTTTATATGTATTTATTAAGGATCCCCAGTAGTTCCTGCCAAGGCAGCAGCTACTCGTCCTGGGTCCAAACAAGATGAAGGCAATTACATCACCATAAAAAAAATAACTGTACATCATACAAAAACATTATTACACCACTACTCTACCACTACATACACTACATTAGCAAAAGTATGTGGACACCTGCTCGTCGAACATCTCATTCCAAAATCATGGCAATTAATATGGAGTTGGTCCCCCCTTTGATGCTATAACAGTCTCCACTCTTCTGGGAAGGCTTTCCACTAGATGTTGGAACATTGCTGCAGGGACTTGCTTCCATTCAGCCACAAGAGCATTAGTGAGGTCGGGTACTGATGTTGGGCGATTAGGGCTGGCTCGCAGTCGGCGTTCCAATTCATCTCAAAGGTGTTCGATGGGGTTGAGGTCAGGGCTCTAAGCAGGCCAGTCAAGTTCTTCCACACCGATCTCGACAAACCATTTCTGTATGGACCTCGCTTTGTGCATGGGGGCATTGTCATGCTGAAACAGAAAAGGGCCTTCCCCAAACTGTTGCCACAAAGTTGGAAGCTCAGAATCGTCTAGAATGTCATTGTATGCTGTAGCAGTAAGATGTCCCTTCACTGGAACTAAGGGGCCTAGCCCAAACCATGAAAAACAGCCCCAGACCATTATTCCTCCTCCACCAAACTTTACAGTTGGCACTATGCATTCTGGCAGGTAGCGTTCTCCTGGCAGCCACCAAACCGTGATTCATCACTCCAGAGAACGCGTTTCCACTGCTCCAGAGTCCAATGGCGGCAAGCTTTACACCACTCCAGCTGACGCTTGGCATTGCGCATGGTGATCTTAGGCTTGTGTGCGGCTGCTCGGCCATGGAAACCCATTTAATCAAGCTCCCGACGAACTGTTCTTGTGCAGACGTTGCTTCCAGAGGCAGTTTGGAACTCGGTAGTGAGTGTTGAAACCGAGGACAGGCGATGTTGACGCGCTACGCGCTTCAGCACTCGGCATTCCCGTTCTTGCTCCTAGACGCTGCCACTTCACAATAACAGCACTTACAGTTGACTGGGGCAGCTCTAGCAGGGCTGAATTTTACGAACTAACTTATTGGAAAGGTGGCATCCTATGACGGTGCCACGTTGAAAGTCACTGAGCTCTTCAGTAAGGCAATCCTACTGCCAATGTTTGTCTATGGAGATTGCATGGCTGTGTGCTCAATTTTATACACCTGTCAGCAACGGGCTGAAATAGCCGAATCCACTAATTTGAAGGGGTGTCCACATACTGTATGTCTTACTGTATGTACCGTAGACTATAGAATCTTATTGTTAGAGAATGGTCATCCACACAAATCCACTGTGAGTGGATACTGAATGAGTCATGTGGTTCCAAGGTCAACGGCAGGTATTGACAGCAGGCTATCCATCTACTGAGGCTGAACATACGTGCTGTTCATGTGTAAATCTGAGACTGTTGACTCTGTATGTGTGTGTGTGTTTGTGTGTGTGTGCATGGATGTGTGTCTCTTCCTCTCTCTCTTCTCCTCCACAGACACTCACTTCTGTACTCCCTGGCGACTCTCCACCTTGCTGACCACCTTGATGTCCTTTCCGAAGGCCCCCAGGGCCCGTCGGACCTCCCTGACGTCCTGGGCACAGCGAATGAAGCTGGCGAACACCATGTCCACCCCCTGGGCCACGCCGAACCTCAGGTCCCCCTCATCACGTTCACTCACAGCGGGCATGTCCACCAGGTCACACCCTGGCAGGTTGACACCTTTACGGCTGCCCAGAACACCGCCACTCTCTACCAGCGCCTCCACCCAGTCTGGACCTGGAGAGAGGAGAGAGGGAGAGAAGGAAGGAAGGGAGGAATAAGATGAACAGATCATGAGACAGAAGTAGAGAATGTTTACTTGTTTACACATGTAGCTGATTATGGCTTGTCTTTATGTATCTCCAGCAGTATAATCATGCATGCGTGTGACCTACACTATCTCCAGTATTGTGTTTAGGTGCAGTATGTTTGTGTGTGTGTGTGTGTTATATGTGTTACCTGTCTCCAGAACTTTTAGTCCGATGAGTCCGTCGTCGATGTAGATCCTCCCTCCCTTGTCCAGAACCTGAGGCAGTTTGGGGTAGTCCACCCAGATCACGTTCCCATCCGTACTGTCCCTATCCCCCTCCCCTGTCACCACACGCACACTGGCCCCACGCTCCAGCTCCACCTCCTGCTCTGCAGTCTGTACACACAGAGAAACACAGAATAATGCACACATCTTAACTTATACATTTCAGTCATTTAGCAGACTCTCTTATCCAGAGCGACACAGTTAGTGCATCCATCTTAAGATAGCTAGGTCAGACAACCATATATACAGTGGGGAGAACAAGTATTTGATACACTGCTGATTTTGCAGATTTTCCTACTTACAAAGCATGTAGAGGTCTGTAATTTTTATCATAGGTACACTTCAACTGTGAGAGACGGAATCTAAAACAAAAATCCAGAAAATCACATTGTATGATTTTTAAGTAATTAATTAGCATTTTATTGCATGACATAAGTATTTGATACATCAGAAAAGCAGAACTTAATATTTGGTACAGAAACCTTTGTTTGCAATTACAGAGCTCATACGTTTCCTGTAGGTCTTGACCAGGTTTGCACACACTGCAGCAGGGATTTTGGCCAACTCCTCCATACAGACCTTCTCCAGATCCTTTAGGTTTCGGGGCTGTCGATGGGCAATACGGACTTTCAGCTCCCTACAAAGATTTTCTATTGGGTTCAGGTCTGGAGACTGGCTAGGCCACTCCAGGACCTTGAGATGCTTCTTACGGAGCCACTCCTTAGTTGCCCTGGCTGTGTGTTTCGGGTCGTTGTCATGCTGGAAGACCCAGCCACGACCCATCTTCAATGCTCTTACTGAGGGAAGGAGGTTGTTGGCCAAGATCTCGCGATACATGGCCCCATCCATCCTCCCCTCAATACGGTGCAGTCGTCCTGTCCCCTTTGCAGAAAAGCATCCCCAAAGAATGATGTTTCCACCTCCATGCTTCACGGTTGGGATGGTGTTCTTGGGGTTGTACTCATCCTTCTTCTTCCTCCAATCACGGCGAGTGGAGTTTAGACCAAAAAGCTCTATTTATGTCTCATCAGACCACATGACCTTCTCCCATTCCTCCTCTGGATCATCCAGATGGTCATTGGCAAACTTCAGACGGGCCTGGACATGCGCTGGCTTGAGCAGGGGGACCTTGCGTGCGCTGCAGGATTTTAATCCATGACGGCGTAATGTGTTACTAATGGTTTTCTTTGAGACTGTGGTCCCAGCTCTCTTCAGGTCATTGACCAGGTCCTGCCGTGTAGTTCTGGGCTGATCCCTCACCTTCCTCATGATCATTGATGCCCCACGAGGTGAGATCTTGCATGGAGCCCCAGACCGAGGGTGATTGACCGTCATCTTGAACTTCTTCCATTTTCTAATAATTGCGGCAACAGTTGTTGCCTTCTCACCAAGCTGCTTGCCTATTGTCCTGTAGCCCATCCCAGCCTTGTGCAGGTCTACAATTTTATCCCTGATGTCCTTACACAGCTCTCTGGTCTTGGCCATTGTGGAGTAGGAGTCTGTTTGATTGAGTGTGTGGACAGGTGTTTTTTATACAGGTAACGAGTTCAAACAGGTGCAGTTAATACAGGTAATGAGTGGAGAACAGGAGGGCTTCTTTTTAAAGAAAAACTAACAGGTCTGTGAGAGCCGGAATTCTTACTAGTTGGTAGGTGATCAAATACTTATGTCAT
Organism: Coregonus clupeaformis; assembly: GCF_020615455.1. Lineage (NCBI taxonomy): Eukaryota > Metazoa > Chordata > Actinopteri > Salmoniformes > Salmonidae > Coregonus > Coregonus clupeaformis. The sequence continues at coordinate 411,053 of NW_025533650.1, forward strand.
GCAATAAAATGCAAATTAATTACTTAAAAATCATACAATGTGATTTTCTGGATTTTTGTTTTAGATTCCGTCTCTCACAGTTGAAGTGTACCGATGATAACAATTACAGACCTCTACATGCTTTGTAAGTAGGAAAACCTGCAAAATCGGCAGTGTATCAAATACTTGTTCTCCCCACTGTATATATATCTATATATATATATATATATATATATATATATCACAGTCATATAGTAAGTACAACCTTTCCTCAATAAACCAACTATCAGCAAAGTCAGTGTTAGTAAGAAATGGGAGGCAGATGAGCATGCACACGCATGCGCGCACACACACGCACGCATGCACACACACACACACACACACACACACACACACACACACACACACACACACACACACACACACACACACACACACACACAGGCTAGACATTGCCTTATCTTCCTCACACATAGAACCATGTAGCAGACAATAAGCTAGGTTTTTATTATTTCTAAAGGATATTGAACTTTCCATTGGCAGGACCGGTGCTATTACAAACAGATCAGTGCCCAACAGAGGAGGCTGGTGGGAGGAGCTATAGGAGGACGGGCTCATTGTAATGGCTGAAATGCGATAAATGGAACGGAGCCAAACATGTGGTTTCCATACATTTGATGTGTTTAGTACTGTTCCATTTATTCCATTCCAGCCATTACAATGAGCCTGTCCTATAAATCCTCCCACCAGCCTCCTCTGGTGCCCAAACACTTGTCCTGTTCTGATGCTGAGAAGGCATCTTTCTCACTACTGTTGATACTGTTGCATAATCTGAGTCTGTGTCCAGGATAGAAAACCACCAAAACAACCAGCATGGTCAGTCAACACTTGTCACACTCTCCTGGTCTGTTGACCCTCACCCTAAACTGGATAACTGACCAGTCTGGCTGTAGGGAATGTAAGCCCATTGGATAGAATGGTAAGTAGTGACGAAATGCTGGCTTACCCCTCGGACCAGGCCTGTGCGTATCTCGGGGCCTTTGGTATCCAAGGCGATGGCTACCGGCCTGTAATATAAGGGGTCAGTGGTTATGGTCTCGACCGCCTCCCGGATGTTCTTGATGGTCTCACCATGGTACTGAAGGAGGGAGATAGGGAGAGAGAGATAGAGAGTGAGAGAGAGAGAGAGAGAGAGAGAGAGAGAGAGAGAGAGAGAGAGAGAGAGAGAGAGAGAGAGAGAGAATAGCTGTTACTAAACTGATATGATGGGATTGACAGTTGTGTCAGATGAGTGATTACTTGCAAGACAGGTTATGACAGAGACAAACACACCTCGTGAGTGCCATGAGAGAAGTTGAGTCGAGCAATGTTCATTCCTGCCTTCACCATCTCCTGCAGTTTGGGGATGGAGCGAGATGCAGGACCTGAGAGAGAGAGAGAGAGAGAGAGAGAGAGAGAGAGAGAGAGAGAGAGAGAGAGAGAGAGAGAGAGAGAGAACAAGAGAAAAAGAGAAAAAGAGACAACAGATAAAACAAAGACCATGGGTTGTCCAGCAGTTCATTGGTCAGTCAGTGCACCTTTCAATCAATCCACCCTGATACATCATTAACAGTGCAGTCAGTGGGATGTCAATCACCAACACCCAGTCAATACCCAGCTTGCTAGCCAACAACACACCAACCTAGATCTGCTGAGCTCCAACCCCTAGCCCATACAGTCCACTCTGCACAGCCATAATGAATAAATCAGAGGGTCTACCTATACTGTACCTGCATTTAGTAGGCGCTCTTATCCAGAGAGACTTATAGTAGTGAGTGCATAGATTCTCACACTTTTTTGTACATGTTCCCTGTGCGAATCGAAACTCACAACCCTGGCGTTGCAAGCGCCATGCTCTACCAACTGAGCCACATAGGACTACCAACATAAGCTACACAAAACAAAAGGTTATTTAACTCACTGATGGTGCAGATGATTGGTTATTTAACTCACCGATGGTGTAGATCATGGGTGTTTTTTCCTTTCAATTAATACCTAGACAACCAGGTGAGGGGAGTTCCTTAATAATTAGTGACCTTAATTCATCCATCAAGTACAAGGGTGGAGCGAAAACCCGCAGACACTCAGCCCTCCGTGGAATGAGTTTTGACATGTGGTGCAGATGATTGGTTATTTAACTCACCGATGGTGCAGATGATGCTGGTGTTGCGGGCTGTGATTGGCTCCTGGTCGATGTCCAGCAGACACAGGTGTTCCAGGAAGGTGTCGGCCATGCTGGCGTCCAGCTGCTGCTTCTGGATGAAGGAGTCTGGGAGGGGCATGACGTCAGAGTAACGCCTTATACGAGCTGAGAGAGAGAGAGAGAGAGAGAGAGAGAGAGAGAGAGAGAGAGAGCGAGAGCGAGAGCGAGAGAGAGACATGGCCTCAGACTAACAGAACTAAGATTGGAGAAGGTTAACATGCAGCATTCTGAACAGTGACATTCAAGAGAGGGTGTGTGTGAAATGTAACATACTGCCATTAAGGACAGATGCTGTGACTTGCCACTACATTACATTTACAACCTGACATGGAAATCGTATACAGTGACATTCTGGAGACAAGAAGCAATCTGACAAATGGTTCTAATTTGTGGTCTGTTTTAATAGACTAAAAAAATCAGATGTGCAGTCTGTCTGGGTGCTGGTGTCTTTATAAACAAAACATACAGTACAGTAATAGGGGCTCCATTCAATCCATAGCACTAAAGATCAGTGCTGTAGGGCGATTTAAATGTAAAGATAATCGCTGATTGAGCCGACATATATAGCGTTTACTGTGAATGCAGTCTCCACGAACGCAGAAACCCTGCCTTTCCATTTCTATGGCGCTGTTGCGCAGGTCTTCAGAGCTACATATTGAATCGAGATCCTAATTGGTGTTGCTCTAGACTAGTGGTGAGTTCAAGGTCAAGTGCTTTGAGACCTGGGTGAGTGCTCTTATGGGACTATAGAAATGCAATCCATCCATTAAAAACATGTAACATGTAATGAATATATATATATATATATATATATATATATATATATATATATATATACTTGACTCTCTGTAACGAATAATCTCAGCTAAAGCCCAGCACATGCAAATAAATAATTTATAAAGACCAACGCATACAAACAACATATATATATATATACACTGAATGTATAAAACATTATGAACACCAGCTCTTTCCATGACAGACGGACCATGTGAATCCAGGTGAAAGCTATGATCCCTTATTGATGTCACTTGTTAAATCCACTTCAATCAGTGTCGATGAAGGGGAGAAGACAGGTTAAAGAAGGATTTTTTAGCCTTGAGACAATTGAGACATGGATTGTGTATGTGTGCCATTCAGAGGGCAAGACAAAAGATTTAAGTGCCTTTGAACGGTGTATGGTAGTAGGTGCCAGGCGCACCGGTTTGTGTCAAGAACTGCAACGCTGCTGGGTTTTTCACGCTCAACAGTTTCTCGTGTGTATCAAGAATGGTCCACCACCCAAAGGACATCCAGCCAACTTGACACAACTGTGGGAAGCACTGGAGTGAACATGGGGTAGCATCCCTGTGGAACGCTTTCGACACCTTATAGAGTCGATGCCCCGACGAATTGAGGCTGTTCTGATCTTAGGAAGGTGTTCCTAATGTTTGGTATATACACTACCAGTCAAAAGTTTGGACACACCTACTCATTCAAGGGGTTTTCTTTATTTGTACTATTTTCTACATTGTAGAATAATAGTGAAGACATCAAAACTATGAAATATGGAATCATGTAGTAACCAAAAAAGTGTTAAATAAATCAAAATATATTTGATATTTGATATTCTTCAAATAGCCACCCTCTGCCTTGATGACAGCTTTGCACACTCTTGGCATTCTCTCAACTAGCTTCATGAGGTAGTCACCTGGAATGCATTTCAATTAACAGGTGTGCCTTCTTAAAAGTTAATTTGTGGAATTTCTTTCCTTCTTAATGCGTTTGAGCCAATCAGTTGTGTTGTGACAAGGTATACAGAAGATTGCCCTATTTGCCCTATTTGGTAAAAGACCAAATCCATATTATGGCAAGACCAGCTCAAATAAGCAACGAGAAACGATAGTCCATCATTACTTTAAGACATGAAGGTCAGTCAATACGGAAAAGTTCAAGAACTTTGAACGTTTCGTTAAGTGCAGCCGCAAAAATTATCAAGCGCTATGATGAAACTGGCTCTCATGAGGACCGCCACAGGAATGGAAGACCCAGAGTTACCTCTGCTGCAGAGAATAAGTTCATTAGAGTTACCAGCCTCAAAAAGTGCAGCCCAAATAAATGATTTTTGGTTCCAACCACCGTGTGTTTGTGAGACGCGGTGTGGGTGAACGGAACATCTCCGCATGTGTGGTTCCCACCATAAAGTATGGAGGAGGAGGTGTTATGGTGTGGGTGGTGCTTTGCTGGTGACACTGTCTGTGATTTATTTAGAATTTAAGGCACACTTAACCAGCATGGCTACCACAGCATTCTGCAGCGATACGCCATCCCATCTGGTTTGGGCTTAGTGGGACTATCATTTGTTTTTCAACAGGACAATGACCCAACACAACTCCAGGCTGTGTAAGGGCTATTTTACCAAGAAGGAGAGTGATGGAGTACTGCATCAGATGACCTGGCCTCCACAATCCCCAAACCTCAACCCAATTGCGATGGTTTGGGATGAGTCGGACCGCAGAGTGAAGGAAAAGCATCCAACAAGTGTTCAGCATATGTAGGAACTCCTTCAAGACTGTTGGGGGGGTTGGACCTATTTACATTTTTGAATATTATTGCCTGTCTGTGATCTGAACCTCTCACAGGAGAAAATAATAAATAATAAAAAGCTGGACACAAAAAAAAATACATTTAACACAGTCAAGCCTGTACTGCTGCTGTCAACACACAAGACAGGCAGGGAGGAGGAGGAGGAGGAGGAGGAGGAGGAGGAGGAGGAGGAGAGGAAGGACAGATGTTGGTGGACAAGGTCAATACTTACAGCAGTACTGACAACATGTGAGGATGTAAAGAGGAGCGAGAAGGAGGATGATGGGGAGTGAAGGAGAGCAGCTCAATACTCAAGGTGCCCCCTAAACAGTGGGAAGGAAAAGGAGGGGGGGGAGGAGGGAGCTGACAAACATGCTGGTCCTGGGAGGTGGTCTAGCCCTGAGAGAGAGAGAGATAGAGAGAGAGAGCGAGAGAGAGAGATGGATGGATGGATGGATGGATGGATGGATGGATGGATGGGGGGAGAGAGGGAGAGTGAGAGAGAGAGAGAGAGAGAGAGAGAGAGAGAGAGAGAGAGAGAGAGAGAGAGAGAGAGAGAGAGAGAGGGAGAGAGAGAGAGAGAGAGAGAGATGGATGGATGGGGGAGAGAGAGAGAGAGAGAGAGAGAGAGAGAGAGAGAGAGAGAGAGAGAGAGAGAGGAGAGAGAGAGAGAGAGAGAGATGGATGGATGGGGGGAGAGAGAGAGAGAGAGAGAGAGAGAGAGAGAGAGAGAGAGAGAGAGAGAGAGAGAGAGAGAGAGAGAGAGAGAGAGAGAGAGAGAGAGAGAGATGGATGGATGGAGGGATGGGGAGAGAGGGAGAGAGAGAGAGATGGATGGGGGAGAGAGGAAGAGAGAGAGAGAGAGAGATGGGGGGAGAGAGAGAGAGAGAGAGAGAGAGAGAGAGAGAGAGAGAGAGAGAGAGAGAGAGAGAGAGAGAGATGGATGGATGGATGGGGGAGAGAGGGAGAGAGAGAGATGGGGGAGAGAGGGAGAGGGAGAGAGAGAGAAGGGAAGGAAGGAGAGAGAGAGAGAGAGAGAGAGAGAGAGAGAGAGAGAGAGATGGATGGGGAGAGATGGAGAGAGAGAGAGAGAGAAGGATGGATGGATGGATGGATGGATGGGGGAGAGAGGGAGAGAGAGATGGATGGGGGAGAGAGAGAGAGAGAGAAAGAGCGAGAGAGAGAGAGAGAGAGAGAGAGAGAGAGAGAGAGAGAGAGAGAGAGAGAGAGAGAGAGATGATGGAGGGGGAGAGAGGGAGAGAGAGAGATGGATGGGGAGAGAGGGAGAGAGAGAGAGAGATGGATGGGGAGAGAGGGAGAGAGAGGGAGAGAGAGAGAGAGAGAGAGAGAGAGAGAGAGAGAGAGAGAGAGATGGATGGGGAGCGAGGGAGAGAGAGAGAGAGAGAGAGAGAGAGAGAGAGAGAGAGAGAGAGAGAGCGAGAGAGGGAGAGAGAGAGAGGAAGGAAGAGAGCGAGACAGAGAGGGGTAGAGAGGGGGAGGGAGAGAGACGGGAGAGAGAACTCTTAGCTTGTTGAGGCCTGTGATGTGCTTGTCAGTCTGTGTGTGTGTCCTGTGTGATGTCTAGGTACAGTGATCTCTTTCTCCATCCCCTCTATCATGCTCTCCCTCTCTCTCTCCCTCTGTCTCCTTCTTTCTATGACCCAATTCCGACGCCCTGCTGCACACATTATTGAGTGTTCCACAGAGCTCTGGCTCTGTCACATCTCACACACACTTTCACACTAGGGCAGGGAATAGCCAGGGACCTCACGATTCGACATTATCACAATACTTAGGTGCCAATATGATATGTATTGCAATTCTCAGGATTCTATATGTATTGAGATTAGATCCTACGATGTTATTGCGATTTGAGGTTCCAAACATATTGCTCACTATATGTCTGCTGCATAGGGACAAGAGAGAGCATCAGAAAACGAGTTTTGATCAGTCAGGGAAATAAAAGTGCTGAAAACATGTTGGCTCTCTATTTAAAAAGAAAATGGAGAACAAGTATTGGATGAAAAATACCTGAGTTTTGGTATAAGTACAGCGCTAGATAACACTACCTACACTAGCAAAAAAGTCAAATATCGATATATCTTCCACAAATAATATTGCGATTTGTAACTGTATCAATTTTTAACCCCATCACTAATTCACACACTCACACAAACAGAAACTGACTGAAACTGGTTACTGACCAAAACAGACACCTGTTCTGGCCGACTGTAAGGCTGAGATTAGGTCACAACACTGTGTTGCAATGTACAGATCAATGCATACATTCCATAAAGGAGAAAAGGAGAGATATGGCTGGGTGTGTGGACATGACATACTGACAATAGCTGAGCTTTGGGGAAAAAGTACATGAGATTTGTGTGTGTGCACTTGCATGTGTGCACGTGTACGTACGCACCTGTTCCTGGACAGTCAATGAACCTCAGGTTATCCTGACCAACCATCACTGTGCTCTGGGTCAACTTCTGACAATCCAAATCTAACTGCCTAACTCTGGTATACAGCCCTCAACATTTAACCACCAAACAACCGACAATAACTATTATAACACAACACAAATTCATATCATAAAATTCTTACGGTATTATGCTTGATGCTTCCTGAATGATGATAAGCAGACTAAAAAAATTATGTTTAGGACTGTAGAAAATTGGCTTTGCATCAGTGACTTCTATGAGTCATATGACCTTGGAATAAAACGTCACTGTCTGATCTCCAAAACATAATCCTTTCAGGAAGTTGAAAGAATGACCATATTTTCCCATTAACAAACATACAATTGAGAACCTTCAGAAGCTTTTTTAAATACATTTTCTTGGTCCTAGAGTCATGAAATTTTCAGATTATATTGAGGGGAGTTCCCACTTTCAATAAAGGTAAAAAATAAAGTTACAAGGTTTTCATCAGGCAGCGATGAAAAGGAGAATAGATGTACCACCACTGTAGAATATTCTTTCACCTCATCTTGAGTCAAGGTAGAATGTCTGAAAGACGCCAACTCCAATGTGGTCACTATAGCATCAGAAAGTGGGTAGTGTGGGTGAACCTGTTTAACCTTTAATCCGCCAGGTAAGTCACTGACAAGACTTCAATCTTCTTTTACAATAATGGAGAAGTTAAAAGGTTAACCCACTGTACGCTACCAGCTCTATAGTACTTACCTCCCATCTTGACCCAAAGCTCTTTCCAACTCCAACTGTACTATCCTATCCCTTCTGTATGTCTGTCCAGTCCTCTCTGTATGTCTGTCTGTCTGTCCACTCCTTTGTCTGTTGGTCTGTCAGTTCAGGAATCCTCTGTAGTCCTTTAGCTTTCAGGTTGTTACGGTCGTGACTTAGTTCAAATCAGGGGACAACTTTGTTATTTTGTACCTCCTGACTAAGTTTCTGTCATTCCCTTCTCTACCTTATGGCCTGTCTGCCTGTCTTTCTTTCTCAGTCATTGCTCAATCTCTGTACTTTCACTAATTTCCCCCCTCTCCCCCGCCTCTCTACACCCCTTAGCCCAATATACTGTAACCATTCACAGTGTCCACTCCCTTTGACACAGAGGTCAGCCTGGATGGTCATGTGATAGCCATAGTGACTTTTTCACAACTATTGATCACATTGTTTTGTTTTTCTTCATCTAGGGTTAGGTTGGGGTTACGGTCAGGGTTACGGTTACGGTCAGGGTTAGGGGGTTACAGTCAGGGTTACGATCAGGGTTAGGGGGTTACGGTCAGGGTTACGGTCAGGGTTACGGTCAGGGTTACGGTTACGGTTACGGTCAGGGTTACGGTCAGGGTTACGGTCAGGGTTACGGTCAGGGTTAAGGTCAGGGTTAAGGTCAGGGTTAGGTTGGGGTTACGGTGATGGTTAAGGTCAGGGTTAGGTTGGGGTTAAGGTCAGGGTTAAGGTCAGGGTTAGGTTGGGATTACGGTGATGGTTAAGGTCAGGGTTAGGTTGGGGTTAAGGTCAGGGTTAAGGTCAGGGTTAGGTTGGGATTACGGTGATGGTTAAGGTCAGGGTTAGGTTGGGGTTAAGGTCAGGGTTAAGGTCAGGGTTAGGTTGGGGTTACGGTGATGGTTAAGGTCAGTGTTAAGGTCAGGGTTAGGTTGGGGTTACGGTGATGGTTAAGGTCAGGGTTAAGGTCAGGGTTAGGTTGGGGTTACGGTGATGGTTAAGGTCAGGGTTAAGGTCAGGGTTAAGGTCAGGGTTAGGTTGGGGTTACGGTGATGGTTAAGGTCAGGGTTAAGGTTAAGGTCAGGGTGAGTGGTTGGTGCTACACTTCTTTTTTTTTCTATCTCTCGTCATCTCTTCTAAACTTCTGAATGTCAGTGTTGATGTCATGAGAGTCTTGTAATACAGGTCTGCCAATGTGTTCCTCCTAGCTCTCTAGGTGCCAAGATTACTAAATAATGACTGTGTCAATAACATTATGCATCTCTGGCCCATACACAGATCCTAGTGACTGTGACTGAACCTGGTGAGTTCATGGTTGTTGACTTGCAGTCCTGCAGCTTGACTCTCACAGATACTGTATGTGTGATTGTGAATGTGTTTTGCCGTGTTTTGCCGAACTAGGACTGAAGACAGTAGATAGGCTGGGTCAATAGAGCAGGATACCGTTCACAGACATTATACTGTACTGTGTCTTTATAGATGTAAAGCTCATTGTAAACCAACATGGGTAGCCAGGAAGGGAAATCTGGACTTGGGTCAAGTCACGCACGCACACACATGCACTAATTTAACACACACACACACACTCAGTTTTGTTTAACTAACCTTGTGGGGACACAAGTGCTGAGCGTATAGTGCTTTTTGAGGTCAGTTTGGTTTCGGTTCATTATTAAAAAATAATCACAGTTTTCGATAAAAATAAAAAAATACATTAAATGCACTATGCATTATGTGTGTTGAATGCTGTAACAACACAGAATAAAACAATTAATAAAAGTCCCATGATGGTAGTGACTGCCCTTTAACGCTTATCACTTACACTTATTAACCATCATTTATTCACATTACTTTACTTTAGTAAAATATTTATTTTATTTGATTACTTTATTATTTCATTCCAAGTCATCATCTCATCTCTATAGAGCTGCTGCCTATGCTCTGTGACAAAATCACTATTTTAGTAGTTCTTCAAAGTAAATAAGGCATACTTTTATGACTGCTGAATACCAACTATCAATCACTTATATAATGGATTTTCAGGTATAGATACCTGGCGAAGCAACTGCTTTCTATCACTCTCGCCCGTTCTCTCTTCTCTCTGTCTCTGACAAGGAGGTCTCCATGTCTTCTCCACACAGACAAGTAGGCGGGTGCGCAATGGATTATGGTCATTTTAGTTCATTACCACATTTTCTGCACTAAACTATGTAGAATATTGGCCTGTTGGAAACTACAACTCCCTACTACATCGCACAGTTCGGGCTGGATCTGATTGATCTCTACAGAAACTGAGCATCGAGCTCACAGAAAAAAACAGAACGAAATGTAATTCAAATAATTTAACCGACGTCGGTCAGTTGTTTAAAAACCCAAAAATAACCAACATTTCAGTTAATCGCTCAGCACTAGGGGACATACAATTTATAACCATTAAAAATCCTATTTTCCCTAACCCTAAACCTTAACCCTAACCCTAACCCTAAACCTAACTCCTAACCCTAAAACTAACCCTAACTCCTAACCCTAAACCTAATTCTAACCCTAACACTAATTCTAGCTTAACCCAAACCCCCTAGAAATAGCATTTGACCAGTGGCGACCCGTCATTCATTATTTTGTATTTATTTTTGCCTGTTTTGCATGTTATTTTGGCATTAATACATGTCACATATCAGTTTGCAAACAATTTAAAACAAATAATAATAGCGTTAATAAAGTCGCATACAAACATGGTCTCTTTTTTGCTTTCTTGAGTAAGGCAGCTCCAAAATGCAGGTGTTTCAGCCTAGCTCAGTGCTTTCTGTGGTGCAGGGGCAGCCAGCAGGAAATATGGATCGTAGGGGTTTGTAATGTTCTCTAGTTGCACCGTGATTGGATCAGTGTTCTGTCACTCATAGGGACACTATGTCACCGCAAAATCTATGGGGAGAGCTAAAAAATTCAAGCCCCTTGGGCCATAGAGTTACATTAGAAGTGCCCATCCAAGAAGGCTCAAGGTCATTGGCCACAGATAAAATGACGTCAAATCACGTTATATCTACCGTAGCTTTGATTGGACTGATCATGTCAACATCATACTTTCAAAATCTTAGCTAGCAAGCTAGACAAGCAGTCATCATCATGAATCATGTCGACAATCTACTGGCAAATCTTTTTCAATCCTTGTCATATGAAGAGAAATTATAGATAAAACGTATCGGTGCTCATCAGCCATTGGACATAAACATTACACAATAAGTTGGAAATCGCAAATTCAACAATGAGTGGTTTGGAAGGAGTCAGTGGCTAACTGCAAGCGTTGCAAAGCAATCACTAGCCTGCTATTCAGTGGAGAGGGTGTGAGGTTCATGTCTGGGTTTAAGGGTCTCTTTTCCAAGCTTAAGAGGATAAACATTCAACACCATGGGCCAGAAAATGTTGAATACATTGGCCATGCTGTCAATCCAGCATGACTTCTGCTGCGTTCAAAACAACTGG
>NW_025533650.1:427500-567500 GCF_020615455.1 Coregonus clupeaformis
TCTAAGAGCATCATAATGTTTTTTTGGGTCAAACTGCAATGGCGCCGCAAACTCTCCCTAAGGCTATGTGTGGAGTGAGCCAATTGAGGAGAGAGCCAATGCAATTCTAAAATAATTATCCCCCCACAAATACATGCACACACACACACACACACACACACACACACACACACACACACACACACACACACACACACACACACACACACACACACACACACACACACACACACACACACACACACACACACACACACACACACACACACACACACACACACACACTAATGTGTCACATTCCAGACAGGCACATCAAAGCTGCTCTCAAAGAGTCAGAGCCTGGTGAGAGAATGCACATGGCTTCCAGATCATCTCTAACAGGCTATATTCAAACATTTACTTCTACATCTATATTTATATTGATGTTCTCTCATTTCCTAGGATGTGCCCTAAAGGCCTATGGGTAAGAGAATGTTGATGAGAGATCATTGATGCATAGAGATAGAGAGAGAGAGAGAGAGAGAGAGAGAGAGAGAGAGAGAGAGAGTGAAAGTAAAATAGAGAGGGAGAGATGGAGTGAGAAGAGAGGAAAAACAAAGAGAAAGAGGGAGGTAGAGAGAGAGATCTTTTGATCCTATTTGATATACTGTATGTTCTTATTTCCATTGATCTTATCAGCAGCTCTAGGAAGGCTCCTGTCACAAACTGTGTCAGTCTCTAAGACTCAAGACACAGCACAGATCTCAGAGGGAGACCTGAGGACGAGTCAATGACGTTAATTAAACATGACTGACATTCATACACCTACTGTAGGAGTTGAAGTTCAATCACTCCAACATGCAGACACAGTACACACATTGTGTACCACTGCAGGCTGCTGTACACACCACACACACAGGTAAACAAACACATGAGCATGTACAGTTACACACACATCCACACCAACACACATCCACACCAACACACATCCACACCAACACACATCCACACACACACACAGCCACACCAACACTTTATCCACACCAACACACATCCACACCAACACACATCCACATCAACACACATCCACACACACACATCCACACCAACACACATCCACACCAACACACATCCACACACACACATCCACACCAACACTTTATCCACACCAACACACATCCATACCAACACACATCCACACCAACACACATCCACACCAACACACATCCACACCAACACACATCCACAACAGCACACATCCACACCAACACACATCCACACCAACACACATCCACACACACATCCACACCAACACTTTATCCACACCAACACACATCCACACCAACACACATCCACACCATCACACATCCACACCAACACACATCCACACCAACACACATCCACACCAACACACATCCACACCATCACACATACACACCAACACACATACACACCAACACACATCCACACCAGCACACATCCACACACATCCACACCATCACACATCCACACCAACACACTTCCACACCAACACACATCCACACCAACACACATCCACACCAACACACATCCACAACAGCACAAATCCACACACACACATCCACACCAACACACATCCACACCAACACACATCCACAACAGCACAAATCCACACACACTCATCCACACCATCACACATCCACACCAACACACTTCCACACCAACACACATCCACACCAACACACATCCACACCATCACACATCCACACCAACACACATCCACACCAGCACACATCCACACCAACACACATCCACACCAACACACATACACACCAACACACATACACACCAACACACATACACACCAGCACACATCCACACACATCCACACCATCACGCATCCACACCAACACACTTCCACACCAACACACATCCACACCAACACACATCCACACCAACACACATCCACAACAGCACAAATCCACACACACACATCCACACCAACACACATCCACACCAACACACATCCACAACAGCACAAATCCACACACACTCATCCACACCATCACACATCCACACCAACACACTTCCACACCAACACACATCCACACCAACACACATCCACACCATCACACATCCACACCAACACACATCCACACCAACACACATACACACCAACACACATACACACCAACACACATACACACCAACACACATCCACACCAACACACATCCACACCAACACACATATACATCAAATCAGGACTTCTATGAAAAAGGAAAATGTGAAAGAAGACAACAACCTTCCAGTGCGAAGCGAAAGAGGTCAGGGCTGGGGTCGAAGGTCAGGCTGCACCTCCCCTCCTCCCCTCCTCTCTCTTTCTCCACCCGGGTCGCCAGCATACGGCAGAAATCCCTCGCTACCTCGTCTAGGAGCGGCAGGAAGCGACGTACAGCAGGAGCCATCATCACCTCCCTGTTGAGCAGGAGACGGTCGGAACGCCACTCTGCCCCATTCCTGGTGGTAGAGAGGAGGACCACCATCAAATTACTGACAATATTCCCACCCTCCATACACTCTGACAAACTCTCTCTCTCTCTCTCTCTCTCTCTCTCTCTCTCTCTCTCTCTCTCTCTCTCTCTCTCTCTCTCTCTCTCTCTCTCTCTCTCTCTCTCTCTCTCTCTCTCTCTCTCTCTCTCTCTCTCTCTCTCTCTCTCTCTCTCTCTCTCTCTCTCTCTCTCTCTCTCTCTCTCTCTCTCTCTCTCTCTCTCTCTCTCACACACACACACAGGTATGTACTTGAGGAAGACTCCCTTGCTGTGCTGCTGTGTCTCTCTGTGTGTGGCCCATGGCTGCAGGGTCATGCGTCTGGGGTGAAGGCCCTCAGAGCGGAACAGCTCGCTGATGTCAGACGGCAGCAGGATATTCACAGTGCTCTGGGTGCCCAGACGCTCCCTGGTGGAGACACACCAGACACAGTACATGAAACATGACAGCACACACACACACACACACACAAACACACACAAACACACCCTAGCACAAGAACCTGTAGATGAACAATGATGCAAGTCAGAATTCGACATCCATCCATGTCTGAGGACGTCAGGAGATGATGTGGAAACTGGACACCAGGGGCAACAGTGAGCGCTGTTAGCTTCAAGTAGGTTTCCATTTTATTAGGTAGTTGTGGATGAGGATGGTGGATGGGTGTAAGCATCTGCCTTTTGATTCCAAAGGTTGCAGGTTCAAATCCAGCAATAGAAAGTTGTTTTTGATATTTTTGTTTTAAGCCTATCCCAAACCTTAACCCTTACCTTAACCATTTGGAGTTCATGCCCAACCTTAAGAATGTGGAGTTAATGTCTGAACTTAACCCTAACCTTAAAAATGTGGAGTTAATGCCTTAACTTAACCTTAAAAACGTAGACATTTTACGTTTGGAACAACTTTGAAATTTGATGTTTGAGAAACATGGATGAACATCTAATTCTGATGTGAGACTGTGAGAGCTGGTAGGACTCCACACACACGTTCATACAAACACACCCACGCACGCACACGCACACACACAGGTACCTGTAAATGGGTCCGAGGGTGTTAAATGTCCTCTCCATGTGTTTGTGTAATAGTTTGAATCTATCTTCTCTCCAGAACTTCACCAGGTTGAGCCAGCCACTGCTGCCCGTGTGGGGGATCTCCTCAAACCGCCTCACCCCTCCACCTACACCCCTCCCCGCAGGACCCCCTCTGGCTGGGGTTACCCCCTCCACACCGTGCCCTGCCATTGTCCCCGCCGGACACACACACATCCCCCTCTGAATCCTCGCACACGCTGATGGACGCACGGACACACACATCCCCTGTATCCCCTCGAACGCGGATGGACGCATAGATACACTCCACATGGTCTGAGGTAGAGATGACACTCTCAGACTCTCCACACCGCTCCGCTACTCTCCATTCTCTACAACGCAAATTAGGTTTTTTCTTCTCAATTATTGCTCCATCCTTCCATCCCTCCCTCCTTTCCTCTCCTCCTTCCCCTGTTGTCATAGAGCTGATAGAGGTGATGATTTATGTCTTAGAAGGTCAAAGTTCAAGAGAAACACAACACAACCCAAAAGTCAGGATGGCATAGGATGAACACACACAGATAGTCACGCACAGTAACGCACACACACACACACTCACACACACACATAGTCACACACATCTCTATAGTACGTCAGTACCAAACTAGTCTTTATTAACAGTTTGTACGTAAAAACATAATAAGGACAGCGTTTGACTTATACACCACAAAAGTCAAAGGTTATGTACAAAACAAAGAGTAACAAGACAAATATTTGGGAACTAGGAACTGAAAACTGAAGTAAATGTGAATATGACACTTAAGGTTATTATCTTGTTAGGGTTCCTTCCCTGTGTGTGGGCCCCAAATGGGCCTAATGATCTGAAACAGGTCCAATCCAGTTTCATCCAGTTAGTTCCTGTATGGTCCAGTCCAGTTCTATGCAAAAAGTAACAGTGACAGCCATGTCCTACTATCAGTGACACAGAGATGACGTCATCATTTCCCCTGACGAGTCATCCTCACAGCCTGGCTCTATTGTCAACAGTCTGATCTGCAGATAACTCAGGAGAGAGAGAGAGAGAGAGAGAGAGAGAGAGAGAGAGAGAGAGAGAGAGAGGACGAAAGAAAACAAATCCAATTTTGATAAACTCCCATGTCTATTGGGTGAAATATCACAGTGTGCCATCACATCAGCAAGCTTTGTGACCTGTTGCCACAAGAAAAGGGCAACCAGTGAAGAACAAACACCATTGTAAATACAACCCATATTTATATTGATTTATTCTCCTTTTTGTACTTTAACTATATGCACATCATTTTATCACTGTATATAGACATACAGTGGGGGAAAAAAGTATTTAGTCAGCCACTAATTGTGCAAGTTCTCCCACTTAAAAAGAAGAGAGAGGCCTGTAATTTTCATCATAGGTACACGTCAACTATGACAGACAAAATGAGAAAAAAATTTCCAAAAAATCACATTGTAGGATTTTTAATGAATTTATTAGCAAATTATGGTGGAAAATAAGTATTTGTTCAATAACAAAAGTTTCTCAATACTTTGTTATATACCCTTTGTTGGCAATGACACAGGTCAAACGTTTTCTGTAAGTCTTCACAAGGTTTTCACACACTGTTGCTGGTATTTTGGCCCATTCCTCCATGCAGATCTCCTCTAGAGCAGTGATGTTTTGGGGCTGTCGCTGGGCAACACAGACTTTCAACTCCCTCCAAAGATGTTCTATTGGGTTGAGATCTGGAGACTGGCTAGGCCACTCTAGGACCTTGAAATGCTTCTTACGAAGCCACTCCTTCGTTGCCCGGGCGGTGTGTTTGGGATCATTGTCATGCTGAAAGACCCAGCCACGTTTCATCTTCAATGCCCTTGCTGATGGAAGGAGGTTTTCACTCAAAATCTCACGATACATGGCCCCATTCATTCTTTCCTTTACACGGATCAGTCGTCCTGGTCCGTTTGCAGAAAAAACAGCCCCAAAGCATGATGTTTCCACCCCCATGCTTCACAGTAGGTATGGTGTTCTTTGGATGCAACTCAGCATTCTTTGTCCTCCAAACACGACGAGTTGAGTTTTTACCAAAAAGTTATATTTTGGTTTCATCTGACCATATGACATTCTCCCAATCCTCTTCTGGATCATCCAAATGCACTCTAGCAAACTTCAGACGGGCCTGGACATGTACTGGCTTAAGCAGGGGGACACGTCTGGCACTGCAGGATTTGAGTCCCTGGCGGCGTAGTGTGTTACTGATGGTAGGCTTTGTTACTTTGGTCCCAGCTCTCTGCAGGTCATTCACTAGGTCCCCCCGTGTGGTTCTGGGATTTTTGCTCACTGTTCTTGTGATCATTTTGACCCCACGGGGTGAGATCTTGCGTGGAGCCCCAGATCGAGGGAGATTATCAGTGGTCTTGTATGCCTTCCATTTCCTAATAATTGCTCCCACAGTTGATTTCTTCAAACCAAGCTGCTTACCTATTGCAGATTCAGTCTTCCCAGCCTGGTGCAGGTCTACAATTTTGTTTCTGGTGTCCTTTGACAGCTCTTTGGTCTTGGCCATAGTGGAGTTTGGAGTGTGACTGTTTGAGGTTGTGGACAGGTGTCTTTTATACTGATAACAAGTTCAAACAGGTGCCATTAATACAGGTAACGAGTGGAGGACAGAGGAGCCTCTTAAAGAAGAAGTTACAGGTCTGTGAGAGCCAGAAATCTTGCTTGTTTGTAGGTGACCAAATACTTATTTTCCACCATAATTTGCAAATAAATTCATTAAAAATCCTACAATGTGATTTTCTGGAGAAAAAAAATATCAATTTGTCTGTCATAGTTGACGTGTACCTATGATGAAAATTACAGGCCTCTCTCATCTTTTTAAGTGGGAGAACTTGCACAATTGGTGGCTGACTAAATACTTTTTTTCCCCACTGTAATATAACATTTGAAATGTCTTTATTCTTTTGGAACTTTTGTGAATGTAATGTTTACTGTTAATTTTTATTGTTTATTTCACTTTTGTTTATTATCTATTTCACTTGCTTTGGCAATGTAAACATGTTTCCCATGCCAATAAAGCCCTTAAATTGAATTGAATTGAAAGAGAGAGAGAGAGAGCGAAAGAGAGAGAGAGAGAGGTGGAGAGAGAGAGGGGGGGGAGAGAGAGAGAGAGAGCGAGAGAGCGAGAGAGAGAGAGAGAGAGAAAAAGAGAGAGAGGGGGGGGGGAGAGGGGGAAGAGAGAGAGAAATATAAAATAGAGTGATAAAGACAGATAAGGAGATAAGGAGATAAGGAGATAAAGGGATAGCGGGATAGAGGTGCCAATGTTTCCCCTCCAATCTGCTGCTACACAACCAGTGCAGCTGTAGTCTTATAATACAAGAATAAAGATAAGACACAAGAATAGTAAAGAAAACATTAAAAACAGAGTGAAGACAATGAGGAAAAAGATTTAGAGAACCACATAGTTATCTGAGGGAGGTGTCCTTGATGCCTTCAATGACGTTGTATTAAAATGCAATGTTATTTTTCATCATATAGGCATATTGCATGTTTTTAGCATGTTGCATGTTGATTCTGTGTAGCATCTAGTATGTTCTCTTTGATCACATGACTTTGCAGGCCTCTCCGTTGACTGACATTGGAGTGGGCGACTTGCTCTGCTTGCCTCCAAGCATCCCCATGTTGAAGCTGAGGCCTTGGAAGGCGCTCAGCAGGCTGTAGCCATCGTCCTTGGTCGGGGTCTCAGGACGAATCAGTTTAGTCAGCTGACGGGGGAGGGCCACTTTCTCTCTAACCGCACTCAGGTGGCTGGTGTCCTTGGAGCTCTAGGGGTTGGGAAGAGGGTTGGGAAGAGAGTTGGGAAGAGGGTTGGGAAGAGGGTTGGGAAGACAGGGGTTGGGTGACGAGGAAAAATAAGAAAAATACAGTTTAAATATGGTCTTGCCATTTTTAACTTCAGTCTCAAAGCACCGAAGTAAGAAACATTGTCAGTATCAGAACTGTGATGATCTCAGACAGATAAATTGTGAAGAAGCACTGCTTTAACCCTCCCGTTGTCCTAGGGTCAAAATGACCCGCCACTGTGTTGAACCAACTTTATTTAATTTTTATATTTTTTGGATCATTTGTGAGAAGGAGGCAGTGATACTTTCTTTAAAGTCTCACTGCCTCCTTCTCACAAATGATCCCAAAAATATAAAAATTAAATAAAGTTGGTTCAACACAGTGGCGGGTCATTTTGACCCTAGGACAACGGGAGGGTTAAGGGTTATGGGTATGGGGCTAGGGGATAGAGGCTAGGGGCTAGGAGATAGGGGCTAGGGGCTAGGAGATAGTGGTTTAATTTGGTCTGCTAATGCAACACACTAACCTTGGAGAGCTGGTACTTATTCCTGAAGTGATCCCTCATGGCGGCTCTCTCTGCATGCTTCTGAGCGTTCAGGGCTTCCCTCAGCTTTCTGGAATCAACACAGCAATGACACATCATATGTAACACATAGATAGACACACACACAAACATAAACACATCCCTGCTCTCAACCCCATCACAACCAACCCCCCGGCTCTCAACCCCATCACAACCAACTCCCCTGCTCTCAAACCCATCACAACCAATCCCCAATCTGTCTGTTACCAAGCTAGTTTTCATCCATAATCTCCTCATGGTCTTGTTTCTAATCTCCACATTGACCACAGTGGTCATGTTCTAGTTAAGTTTGCAGTCACTCACCTCTCCTTCTCCAGGTCAGTTTGGTAGGAGCGTATGACGTAGGTGTGTCCCATCCGTGGAGGGGTGCTCTTTACTCCTCCTGTCCACCTCTTGGCCCTGCGCCTGGCCCACACCTCTCTCTCCTTCACCCCTGTCACACAGCTGGACAGCTTCTTCATGGGCACTGCCAGAGACTGCTTCACCATAGTATCCATGTCTCAGGGTGTGTGTGTGTGTGTGTGTGTGTGTGTGAGAGTGTGTGTGTGTGTGTGTGTGTGTGCGTGTGTGTGTTACTTCACACTCAAAAGCATCAAAGAGTGTCCTTTTTCATTCATGTTCTGTAGGACATATGTTTGTGTCTGTGCGTATCTCCACCGTCTTCCTCCTTGAGGTTAGCTGGCTTGGACACACTCACTGAAGTACAGACAGCCAGTGTATTCATAGACGATGACTCAGGGGCTCAGTACCTGCAAGGACAAGGACATAGACAGTCAGTTAGAGCTTACACACACCCAGACAGCAGGTGAAGCGATTCAGAGAGACACACACACAACAAGCCCAGTCCAGTGCTTCCTTACCCAGACATCCACAGTAGGCCCCAGTCTCAAACACCCATAAAGTCCTTAGAGCTTCAGCCAGAGCCCATATACTGTACCTAACCATGTCCCATAGTCCAGTTCCACAAAGCCTTGAGGTCAACTGAAGGCAATGAGAAGAGCAACCCCACAGACAAAGTTCTTCCTGCTCTCCTTTCCTGCTCTCCTCTCCTGCTCTCCTCCACTCTTTGTGCGGTGTGTTCTCTTGCCCTCTCAGGTACAAATGACAGCTTTCCTCCCCGAGGATCTACTACTCAACCCATTCCCCCCTCATCCTCTATACCCCTCCCTCTTTACTATTACCCCCCTTGAGATTACCTCCTTACGGATTTAACGAGGGGAATCTTGTTAGCAGCATCAGGGAGTGCACCCTGTGTATGAAGAAGACTTAGAGACACATTAGCTGATGTCATGTTGGGTTATACACACTCTCTAGTGAGTGTCTGCTTGTGTGACAAAGAGAAAGGATGGCAGGGTGTTATTACCTTGCAAAAGTTCCAACAAGTTACCATCCCTTGCGCCTTCTAAGTAGACGATGCCTTAAGCACAGTTCTGGGATCTGTTTATGCAATCCCAATACCCAATCTCCAACATTAGAAGGCAGAAAGACAAAGTGATCTTCGATCAGGTTTAACTAGCTGTGATCAGGATGACGGGGAGGTTTGAGACAGGCCAGACGGATGGAAGGGCTTTGAGTTCAGTAGATAATGGAGATGGATGGATGGGAATAGAGAGACAGATGGAGAGAGAGAACCAGACAAGAGAAAGATAGATGGGGTGAGGGAAAGTCAGTCAGTCAGTATGAGACAGCAGTCTGTGTTAAGAGCAGGAGACAACAGCTGAGTAGTTACTACATACTGATCTGCAGACCATCCAGCAAAAGGGGCTGGAACGAGGAAAAAGGACAATGTCTTCTCATACTCTAGATTATGTTCTAGTTTCATACAGCACCGCTTCAACCATTATGGATCTTCAACAGGCTTGGAAACGTAACAGTGTGCACTCTGCAGGCATTTCCACAATTATTTTCCTCTGTAAACCACCTGAGACTGACATTGCAGGTCATTCCAGGTATTCAGATACAGCAGATAGAGAGAGCAGGTGATGGAAAGGGAGGGCTGGAGGGATGGAGGGATGGAGGTATGGGAGGGATGGAGGTATGGGAGGGATGGAGGGATGGAGGGATGGAGGTATGGGAGTGATGGAGGGTTGGAGGTATGGAAGGTTGGAGGTATGAGAGGGATGGAGGGATGGAGGGTTGGAGGTTTGGAGGTATGGAGGGTTGGAGGTATGGGAGGGATGGAGGTATGGAGGTATGGAGAGATGGAGGTATGGAGAGATGGGAGGGATGGAGGGATGGAGGGATGGAGGTATGGGAGGGATGGAGGTATGGAGGTATGGGAGGGACGGAGGGATGGAGGGATGGAGGGTTGGAGGTATGGGAGGGATGGAGGGTTGGAGGGATGGAGATATGGGAGGGATGGAGGGATGGCGGTATGGGAGGGATGGAGGGATAGAGGTATGGGAGGGATGGAGGGATGGAGGGATGAAGGTATGGGAGGGATGGAGGGATGGAGGTATGGGAGGGATGGAGGGATGGAGGTAATGGAGGGATGGAGGGATGGGAGGGATGGAGGGATGGAGGGTTGGAGGGTTGGAGGTATGGGAGGGATGAGGGATGGAGGGATGGAGGGATGGAGGTATGGGAGGGATGAGGGATGGAGGTATGGCAGGGATGGAGGGATGGAGGGATGGAGGTATGGGAGGGATGGAAGGATGGAGGTATGGACGGGATGGAGGGTTGGAGGTATGGGAGTGATAGAGGGATGGAGGGATGGAGGTATGGAGGGATGGAGGATGGAGGGATGGAGGGATGAAGGGTTGGAGGTATGGGAGGGATGAGGGATGGAGGGATGGAGGATGGAGGTATGGGAGGGATAGAGGGTTGGAGGGATGGAATGGAGGTAGAGAGCAGTGAAAGAAGAGATGTGACCTCTTGTCAGCAGCTGTCAGGACACAGAGTCTTGTTTACTAGCTGTGTGGCTAGTGCCAGGCACGCTAGGATATATGACACGAATGCACACACGTGTGTGTGTGCGCGTGTAAGTGTGTGTAGGTAGATGTGTGTGTGCGCGTGTGTGTGTGTCTATAGTGTTACATAAACTAAAAGCACAAACAAAGGAGACATAAAGCTCTGACAGAACCCTGAGATGGACATCAGGTGGTCAGCTGTTCCATTTAGCTTGGTGTCCATTCACCATCTCCTGCTGCATCAGGAATTGCTACAGGTATCTTAATTTGACCAGTTTCTCACAGCAGGATAACGATCCTGCAGCAACAGGAAATGTGAATTACTGTGTGGATTTCAATTAACAGACATTTTTGTAGGGGTTAATACATTGTTCATTAGGGCAAATCAAACCTGACATTTTAAAGTGGGAATTACAAACTTTAGAAGCCATTTTAAACCTTGAAT
Organism: Coregonus clupeaformis; assembly: GCF_020615455.1. NCBI lineage: Eukaryota > Metazoa > Chordata > Actinopteri > Salmoniformes > Salmonidae > Coregonus > Coregonus clupeaformis. Next base: position 438,831 of record NW_025533650.1, read on the forward strand.
ACACCACAAGTTTGCATTTCCTGCTGCGCAGTGATCAAATTAAGATAGCAGATCTGTACAGTTCAAGCTCAGCCAGAACATATTTGGCAGGACATGAGGGATGGAGGGAGAGAGTGTGTGTGTAGGGCTCTCAAGGTTCGCCATCTCCAAAAGTAAATCCAACCTCCCCCTCTCCACTCTCCCCTCTCACGTCTCTCTCCCCCCTCTTCACCTCCAACCCCCTCGGCCTTGGTTTGTGACAGATGAGGACACCATTAATGCCTTAACAAGATGGAGAAGAGAGCCCACAGCCCCTCTGTCACAGATCCTTATGCACAGATTTAGGAACAGCTCTTCTTAATTATAACCGTTAGGGGGAGAAATTAAAAACTGACGACATCTGTCACGATCGTCGTAGGGAACAGACCAAGGCGCAGCGTGATGAACGAACATGTTTAAACTTTATTATCTTTAGTGATAATAGACAACAATAAACAAAACAAGAAAACGACTCGTGAAGTCCACGGTAACAATGACCAACACGGAACAAGAACCCACAAACACAAAGGGAAAACAGACAGTTTAAATATATGGCTCCCAATCAGAGACAACCAACGACAGCTGACACTCGTTGCCTCTGATTGGGAGTCACTCTAGCCAACATAGAAATAAACACAACAGAATGAACACACCCTGGCTCAACATATAGAGTCCCAGAGCCAGGGTGTGACAGTACCCCCCCCTAAAGGCGCGGACTGCGACCGCGCCTCAACTTGAACAAAACAGGGGAGGGCTGGGTGGGCATACCTCCTCGGCGGCGGTTCTGGCTCCGGCCTTGCCCACCACCCTCCAATAAACCCCCCCATAGCGCCCCTGGTCCAGTCTGGCCCCGCTGGCTGGAGCTGAACTGGACTTAGCAGGAGCGGTTAGCTTCAGCTCCGTAGTGGAGCAGTTGACCGGTACCTTACCAGGCTCCGGTGACCCAGGCACGGGTTGTGCTGGACTGACGACGCGCACCCCTGGCTTGGTGCGTGGAGGAGGAACGGGCCTTACCAGGCTGGCGACGCGCACCCCTGGCTTGGTGCGTGGAGGAGGAACGGGCCTTACCAGGCTGGCGACTCGCACCCCTGGCTTGGTGCGTGGAGGAGGAACGGGCCTTACCAGGCTGACGACGCACACCGTAGGCTTGGTGCGTGGAGCAGGGACAGGCCGGGCTGGGCTGGCGACGCACCCGTAGGCTTGGTGCGTGGAGCAGGGACAGGCCGGGCTGGGCTGGCGACGCACACCGTAGGCTTGGTGCGTGGAGCAGGGACAGGCCGGACCGGGCTGGCGACGCACACCGTAGGCTTGGTGCGTGGAGCAGGGACAGGCCGGACTGGGCTGGCGACGCACACCGTAGGCTTGGTGCGTGGAGCAGGGACAGGCCGGACCGGGCTGGCGACGCACACCGTAGGCTTGGTGCGTGGAGCAGGACAGGCCGGACTGGGCTGGCGACGCACACCGTAGGCTTGGGTGCGTAGAGCAGGGACAGGCCGGACCGGGCTGGCGACGCACACCGTAGGCTTGGTGCGTGGAGCAGGGACAGGCCGGACTGGGCTGGCGACGCACACCGTACACTTGGTGCGAGGGGCCGGAACAGGCCGGACCGTACTGGGGACACACACCACTGGCTCTACCTCGGGATCTGGAACGGGCCAGACCGGACTGGTAACACACCCCAGTACCTCTCGCCGTGCCTCTACACTTTCCTTCCCTACTTTGACCAGTGGCCCCCGTAACCTGGTGGCCTTCTGAATCCGCCCCTTTTCTGCCTCCGTCAGCCCCGTCGTCCATGCCGTGTGCCCCCCCCCTAAAAATTTTCTGGGGTTGCCTCTCGCCTGTCCGACGTTGACACTGCTGACGCCGCTGCTCCTCTCTCGCCAGGGCCTTAATCCTAGCCCATGGCCCTTTTCCCCCGAGCATGTCCTCCCAGGACCACACTTTGCCCACCTGGGCCATCGCCAACCTCTCCATCTCCTTTCCCGGCGCTTCCTCCCATGTCCAGTCCAAGATCTGCCCCTGGACACGCTGCTTGGTCCTTGTAAGGTGGGTTCTTCTGTCACGATCGTCGTAGGGAACAGACCAAGGCGCAGCGTGATGAACGAACATGTTTAAACTTTATTATCTTTAGTGATAATAGACAACAAAACAAGAAAACGACTCGTGAAGTCCACGGTAACAATGACCAACACGGAACAAGAACCCACAAACACAAAGGGAAAACAGACATTACATGGGGGAAAGCCATTACATGGGAGAAAGCCATTACATGGGGGAAAGCCATGACATGGGAGAAAGCCATTACATGGGGGAAAGCCATTACATGGGGGAAAGCCATTACATGGGAGAAAGCCATTACATGGGAGAAAGCCATTACATGGGATCTTTCATGACAAAGACAGACGTTATACAAACTGTGTAATGTGTGTGTAATGAAATAAAATAAAATCACAATTTATTTAATGTGCGTCACAACACACTTTACACAAAAATAAATGATAATAATAATAATAATTAGTAAATAAAGACAAGAGACAACAGAGACATCAAGAGGAGAGAAACAGAGACAGCATACATACAGAAAATACATTGACAAAAAACATCAAGCGAACATAAGGAGGCGGGGACCGGGGGGGCAAGACAGAGTACAGGGACAATACATGGGGTTAAAACACATGGGACAGCAAAACATTAAGGAGTTCAGTAGGGCAGGAGTGATAGTGAGTCAATTTATGGCCAGGAGGAAGGTGAAGGGTTAGCAGGGTGTAAAGTGTGTATGTCAGTGGAGGCTGCTGAGGGGAGGACGGCTCATAAAAACGGCTGGAATCGAGCAAATGGAATGGCATCAAACACATGGAAACCACGTGTTTAAAGTATTTGATACCATTCCCCCTATTCCGCTCCAGCCATTACCACGAGACTGTCCTCCCCAATTAAGGTGCCACCAACCTCCTGTGGTGTATGTGTGTTGGAGCTTCCAGGAGCACTGCTGTCTGAGCTTCTTAAGGGATTCCACTGTGGATCAGTGTCCAGCATGTGAAGGGCGGCCAGCCTGACCAGAACACAAACACACACACACACTCTTTTTATGTTTCTCCCTCTCTCTCTCTGATACACACACCCAGGTCAGGGATGTATTAAGGTCATTCCTTTAAGACCAGTACAATAACAGGGCTGTCTAATGTCAGTGTGTGTGAGTTACCATGACTCAGTCTGAGACTGGTCTCACTGCTTCATTGGTCTCACTGACAAGACACACAGAGACATGGGAAACCTACATGTGCTTCCCCTGTGAGCTTCTCACACTCAAACACATGAGAATAAAGAAGACTGTCCAAAACATGCAACTAATAGTCGCACACACACACACGCTGACTCACACACACTTCCTCCTTCAGTGTCTATTTCTACACTCAGATATAGCCCGGTGAGGTCTCACTCAACTTTAATGTTAGCCTGATTCACACACATTAACACCCTACATTGACTTTCAGACTGAGCTTACGTTCAGCACTGCCAAGAAAAGGGAAAACACACACTCACACACACATTCGGGTCACCGCAACACTATGCTGGAAGTAGTGTCTAATTCAGACAGACACCAACACACTGATTTAAAGCCACCTCTCAGCACTGCCAAGGCTGAAGAAAGAAAACTTGTCAAGACTCTCTCTTCCTCTCGGTCTCTCTCTCGCTCTCTCTCTCTCTACCTCCCTCTCTTTCTCTCCCTCCCTCTCTCGCTCTTCTTCTCTCTCACTCCCTCTCTCACATACCTACAGTATATAGCCTTGTGACCATGCTCCCTGCTAAGCTTGCACTCTATCAAATTCTGAGACCAGGGTCCAAATGGTGCACAGGTTGTTGTGTTGGTGTCTGTATGATTCAGCTATTAGGATATAGTGACAAGAGACAAACAGATATCAGTAGAAGGGTTCATATTATTATAGCACCATAAATACACAGTTTATTCAAGTCATTCCCCCAATATCCCTAGTTACAGTGTTACAAAAATGAATGCTGTGTGTGTGTGTGTGTGTGTGTGTTGTAGTGAGCAATGAGCCCATCTGTGCAAAAGCAGCAGTAGAAGAGGTCATTATTATAGTATAATAAACAGTTTATACAACTCATAAAAAAACAGTCAACAACTATCTCCAGTTACAGCATTACAAAAATAAATACTGTAAGAGAGAGTGTGTGTGTGTGAAATGTTATGCAACAGTTAAAACAGTGTGCTCCACATACATAATGCATGTTTCACTGCCACTAGCCCTGCCTCCACTGTGCAGCGGAGCTGTCAATCAGCATGAGAAGAGTGTAACTGCCAATCAAACCACAGGAGGTTGGTGGCACCTTAATTGGGGACTCTTGGTAATGGCTGGAGCGGAGTGAGTGGAATGGTATCAAATACATCAAACACATAGTTTGATGCCATTCCATTTGCTCCGTTCCAGACATTATTATGAGCCTGTCCTCCCCTGAGCAGCCTCCACTGAATCAAACCCTAAAGGGAAGTGACAGACACTCTCTCCATTTCAGGTAGTTATGTAAAGGGTGGAGAAGGATAAAGTTGCCCCAGACACTGAGGTCAGATTAGCGTATTTCCCCCATAATGCACAGGGGTTCCGCACACCTAATTTGTCACAAAGCACGACTTCCTGACACATTACAACGGCACATTGCATGCCATGGTAGGGCTGTCCTTCCTCACATCCATGTCAAGGGTTAGAGGTCAGGGGTCATGGGCAGATGTTCCGGGTGCTCTCCCAGGCCTTGCTACCCCTACGGAGTGGTAGGAAGAAGGGATGATGGAGGGCGGAGGAGAGAGAGAGGCGTTTGGAGGGCTCGTACTCCAGCATCTTCTCCAACAGGTCAAAGAACTGATGATGCTCCTTCGCTTCCGATAACCGGTATCTCTGAAAGAGAGAGAGAGAGAGGGAGGGTGAGAGAGAGAGAGAGAAAGAGAGGGGGGGGTTCAATTATCACAAAGAGATCAATAAAGTACAAGGTCGTCCTTTCTCTGAAGTATCTAAGGTATCTACAGTTGAAGTCGGAAGTTCACATACACTTAGGTTGGAGTCATTAAAACTCGTTTTTCAACCACTCCACAAATTTCTTGTCAACAAACTATCGTTTTGGCAAGTCGGTTATGACATCTACTTTGTGCATGACACAAGTAATTTTTCCAACAATTGTTTACAGACAGATTATTTCACTTATAATTCACTGTTTCATAATTCCAGTAGGTCAGAAGTTTACATACACTAAATTGACTGTGCCTTTAAACAGCTTGGAAAATTCCAGAAAATGATGTCATGGCTTTAGAAGCTTCTGATAGGCTAATTGACAAACAAGTCCTATATGACATAACCTGAAAGGCCGCTCAGCAAGGAAGAAGCCACTGCTCCAAAACCGCCATAAAAAAGCCAGACTACGGTTTGCAACTGCACATGGGGACAAAGATCATACTTTTTGGAGAAATGTCCTCTGGTCTGATGAAACAAAAATAGAACTGTTTGGCCATAATGACCATCGTTATGTTTGGAGGAAAAAGGGGGTAACTTGCAAGCCGAAGAACACCATCCCAACCGTGAAGCACGGGGGTGGCAGCATCATTTTTACATCATTTAGCAGACGCTCTTATCCAGAGCGACTTACAGGAGCAATTAGGGTTAAGTGCCTTGCTCAAGGGCACATCGACAGATTTTTCACCTAGTTGGCTCGGGGATTAGAACCAGCGACCTTTTGGTTACTGGTACAACGCTCTTAACCACTAAGCTACCTGCCACCCCATGCTATGGGGGTGCTTTGCTGCAGGAGGGTCTGGTGCACTTCACAAAATAGATGGCATCATGAGGAAGGAAAATTATGTGGATATATTGAAGCAACATCTCAAGACATCAATCAGGAATGCTACCAAATACTAATTGAGTGTATGTAAACTTCTAACCCACTGGGAATGTGATGAAAGAAATAAAAGCTGAAATAAATAATTCTCTCTACTATTATTGTGACATTTCACATTCTTAAAATAAAGTGGTGATCCTAACTGATCTAAGACAGTGCATTTTTACTAGGATTAAATGTCAGGAATTGTGAAGAACTGAGTTTAAATGTATTTGGCTAAGGCGTACGTAAACTTCCGACTTCAACTGTATGTACAGTCTCAGGTTAGAGTGTATCTTTAGGTGTGAAGTATCTAGTCCTCTGTAGCTCAATTGGTAGAGCATGGTGCTTGTAACGCCAGGGTAGTGGGTTCGATCCCCGGGACCACCCATACGTAAAAAACTGTATGCATGCATGACTGTAAGTCGCTTTGGATAAAAGCGTCTGCTAAATGGCATATTATTATTATCTAAGATAGCTATGTACAGTCTCACGTTAGAGTGTGTCTTTAGGTGTCAAATATCTAAGGTTTTACCAGTCCAGTCTTCACTTAGAGTGTGTCTTTAGGTGTCAGGTATCTAAGGTTTTACCAGTCCAGTCTTCACTTAGAGTATGTCTTTAGGTGTCAAGTATCTAAGGTTTTACCAGTCCAGTCTCAGGTTAGAGTGTATCTTTAGGTGTCAAGTATCTAAGGTTTTACCAGTCCAGTCTCAGGTTAGAGTGTGTCTTTAGGTATCAATCAAGTATCTAAGGTTTTACCAGTCCAGTCTCAGGTTAGAGTGTGTCTTTAGGTGTCAAGTATGTAAGGTTTTACCAGTCCAGTCTCAGGTTAGAGTGGGTCTTTAGGTGTCAAGTATCTAAGGTTTTACCAGTCCAGTCTCAGGTTAGAGTGTGTCTTTAGGTGTCAAGTATCTAAGGTTTTACCAGTCCAGTCTCAGGTTAGAGTGTGTCTTTAGGTATCAATAAAGTATCTAAGGTTTTACCAGTCCAGTCTCACGTTAGAGTGTGTCTTTAGGTGTCAAGTATCTAAGGTTTTACCAGTCCAGTCTCACGTTAGAGTGTGTCTTTAGGTGTCAAGTATCTAAGGTTTTACCAGTCCAGTCTCAGGTTAGAGTGGGTCGTTAGGTGTCAAGTATCTAAGGTTTTACCAGTCCAGTCTCAGGTTAGAGTGTGTCTTTAGGTGTCAAGTATGTAAGGTTTTACCAGTCCAGTCTCAGGTTAGAGTGGGTCGTTAGGTGTCAAGTATCTAAGGTTTTACCAGTCCAGTCTCAGGTTAGAGTGTGTCTTTAGGTGTCAAGTATCTAAGGTTTTACCAGTCCAGTCTCACGTTAGAGTGTGTCTTTAGGTGTCAAGTATCTAAGGTTTTACCAGTCCAGTCTCAGGTTAGAGTGGGTCGTTAGGTGTCAAGTATCTAAGGTTTTACCAGTCCAGTCTCAGGTTAGAGTGTGTCTTTAGGTGTCAAGTATGTAAGGTTTTACCAGTCCAGTCTCAGGTTAGAGTGGGTCGTTAGGTGTCAAGTATCTAAGGTTTTACCAGTCCAGTCTCAGGTTAGAGTGTGTCTTTAGGTGTCAAGTATCTAAGGTTTTACCAGTCCGGTCTCAGGTTAGAGTGTGTCTTTATCTCAGGGGTAACTCACCCATAGAGGTTTAATGTGGTCTTTGATATATTGTCCTGCCTTGGAGTTATCGTTCCAGTCCAGACGCCTGTGGTGAAAATAATTCTGCTTCCTGAAAGGGCAAATCAGACAAAGTGTATACTATGTGTGTCTATGAGGAGTGTGTATGTATGTCTATGAGGAGTGTGTATGTATGTCTATGAGGAGTGTCTATGTGTGTCTATGAGGAGTGTGTGTCTATGAGGAGTGTGTATGTGTGTCTATGAGGAGTGTGTATGTGTGTCTATGAGGAGTGTGTATGTGTGTCTATGAGGAGTGTCTATGTGTGTCTATGAGGAGTGTGAATGTGTGTCTATGAGGAGTGTGTATTTGTGTCTATGAGGAGTGTGTATGTGTGTGTAACTGTCATCATGTGTTACCTGGTCTTGCAGATCATTGTAGAGGGGAGAGGTCCCTGTACTCTCTCCATCATGGCCAGGTGCTCCTGGTTGTCATGGGTCTGAGATAAACACACACACACACACACACACACACACACACACTGGTCAGCAGAAGCTATAAACTCCCAATTTAGTTCACTTTCACTTTGTATCACACAAACAAACACACACACACACACACACACACACACACAAACACACACACAAACACACAGTACCTGATATAGGGTGAAGCCTTCATAGTACTCAAACAGGATGCAGCCGATACTCCAGACATCACATGGATGACTCCAGCCCAGCTCTGAGGTGTTACAGTAACAAATGCTCAGCTAGCTAATAGTCCAAGATTAGTGTGTGTGAGTGCACATGCATATGTGTGATGTGTGTATGTTACCCAGAATAACTTCAGGAGCACGGTAGTGGCGTGTAGATATGACGGTACTGTGGTGTTCGTGGTCAAACGTGGCGCTGCCAAAATCCACCAGCCTCACTGTTGTATCCTTCACCTTCCTCTCATCCCGCTTCTGAAAGAGGGAAGGGGGGGACAGAGAGAGAGAGGGGGACAGAGAGAGAGGGGGGGACAGAGAGAGAGGGGGGACAGAGAGAGAGGGGGGACAGAGAGAGAGAGGGGGGGACAGAGAGAGAGGGGGGACAGAGAGAGGGGGGACAGAGAGAGAGGGGGGGACAGAGAGAGAGAGGGGGGGACAGAGAGAGAGAGGGGGGGGACAGAGAGAGAGGGGGGGACAGAGAGAGAGAGGGGGACAGAGAGAGAGAGGGGGGACAAAGAGAGAGGGGGGCAGAGAGAGAGAGGGGGGACAGAGAGAGAGAGGGGGCAGAGAGAGAGAGAGGGGGACAGAGAGAGAGAGGGGGCAGAGAGAGAGGGGGGACAGAGAGAAAGGGGGGACAGAGAGAGAGGGGGGAGACAGAGAGAGGGGGGACAGAGATAGAGGGGGACAGAGAGAGAGGGAGGGGACAGAGAGAGGGGGGGACAGAGAGAGAGGGGGGACGAGAGAGAGGGGGGACAGAGAGAGAGGGGGCAGAGAGAGGGGGGGGACAGAGAGAGGGGGACAGAGAGAGAGGGGGGGGACAGAGAGAGGGGGGGGAGAAGGAAGAAGATAAAAGGAAAGGAAGATACAGGCCTTTTATGTAAAGGTGAGGAGCGTGAACGTGGATGTATATGTGCTTGCTTGAAATGAGACGGTCCTTCTCCAGTCATTAGCAGTGGCGGCTCCTGAAAAAATTCTCAGGGGGGGCAATTTTTCTGATGATTTAGGTGACCTACACACATTTTAAAAAAGATATGTCCAGCAACAACATGAAGACAGGGGCAGCATATAAGTCAATACCAGAAGCATTTATTGACTGATCTCAAAAGTGTTGGCTTACCAGGGTTGGTGGAGCCCTCAGTTTCATCTTTGCCTCGCAAAGCTAACTCAAACACTCCGCAAAACTTCACACACTGGATTAGCCGGCTGAGGATGTGGCGGTTCTTGCTAATGTCGTAGTAAATATATTTGTTATAGTGAATATGGAATATGATATGTTGAGTAAAATGTTGTGCTAAGATCTATTTAGGTCAGGAGCTGGTTATAAGTTCTGTTCCTATCCAATAACAATGGACAAAAGGGTCCTATCTTGTCAGCCTTGTCAGCAGGTGGCCAAGGACAACACCCACGCCATAGGCCTCTCAGTTCTTCCAACTCACGAGTTCTTGCTCTGAGGACACACACACACACACAAACACACACACACATCATCACTGTTAAACACACACACACACACACACACACACACACACACACACACACACACACACATCATCACTGTTAAACACACACACACACACACACACACAAAAATCCCCTCTCTTAGGCTGAACATTTGAAGACAGAGAACCCGACTCAGAGCCAATGCAACAGTGACACTAGCCTGGAGGGGACCTCGCCCAACTCATCAGGACCAATCAGAAGATCAGAACTACTAGATTCAACCTACTTCATTTATTGCATAAAATGTCTGCACACAATGTTTCGGGGCTCTCTTCAGATAATAATAATAATAATAATAATAATAATAATATGCCATTTAGCAGACGCTTTTATCCAAAGCGACTTACAGTCATGCGTGCATACATTTTTGTGTATGGGTGGTCCCGGGGATCGAACCCACTACCTTGGCGTTACAAGCGCAGTGCTCTACCAGCTGAGCTACAGAAAGTGGATACTCATGGATGCGCATCGCAATTGTAAAATGTCAACACAATTGGAGACACCACGTCATTTTGGAGACATGTTATTGACAGTAAACTATTGTAGATGCGACTGCTAACTAAATAAAACATTTTAGCTGGCTAGCTAATCATCTTAGCTAAATGTGGGGCAAACAATTCAGTTATTTACCGTTAATTTGAGGGATTGGGGTGAAAGAAATCGAGGTTACATAGTGATACTTTACGATATACTGTATTGACAATATCGCAATATTTTAGCGCTAGTTGGCTGTACCTGCACCAAAACACCATTATTGTTCCTTCATAGCTTGTTCTCAATCTTTTCACATTGGGAGCCAATTTGTTTTCAGCACTTTTATTTCCATGACTGATCAAAACTCGTTCTCATGGCTTTCTGATCCCTCTGCAACAGACATATGGTGCGCAATAAAATCACAGTATCGAATCGCAATCGTATAGAATCATGAGACTCGCAATGCATATATCTTATCGTGAGGTTCCTGGCAATTCCCAGCCCAAGTTAATTTGCCACAACAAATCTCTTCGCTAGCAAACGCGATGTCTTCTCCAAAACGGCAATGTGTCTCCAGCAATGTTTACTTTTTTGACGTTCTATGGCATCTCCACTTTCCAAGCATATATGACCACATGTAATATTTTGGTAAGTGATGCAAATAGTGAACTATGTAGGGCCAGGATGTAAAATATATGTAGCTGCAGCAATTTCTCTTATCTGATATGGTAAGTAATGGGGCTTAATGTATAGCTCCCTAAGAGTTTGACGAACGGGTCCGTGCACGCGATTCCAGATATCTTTACCTCTGAATAAACTGCCTTTATTATACCATATCCACCCTGTCCAAAGTCTCTACTTGGTCTCAGTTCTCCAGTAAACTTGTGATTATCAACACTAACCTCATCGTTGTGGCGGCGGACAGCTAGCCTGTATCCCTCATCCAGTTGAGTGGCAATGTCTTTTTTCGTTCGTACCAATTTTTGGAAAATCCTCGGGTGTAGGACTTTCCGCCTTTAGTAGAAACCTGTTGAATTATTAAATTTGGTCTGGGAGGTCCTAATTGTTTCGTTGCCAATTTATCTTCATTTGTTCGCCGACAAAAAGGAACTTCTTTCAAAGACACAATCGAGTTGCACTGAACGCTATAGCCATCTTGATAGTAGTACGTGAATTGATTGATGAGGCTACCCGCTCTTTTTCTTAGTTACGTTCATGGTTACGTTACGTATGACGAAAGCGTAAGTGCAAGCCCTCAGACACCCATAGAGATTGTATTGAAAGCTCTGAAATTTGAAAAAAATAGATTTTACATGGGAGTCTATGACAGACTTCTGGGCGATTTTCAACCTGACTGAAATCGCCCCAAAAGGGGGGGGAGCCATTTGAAGCACGACTTTAGCCTGATTGGACATTTAGTGGCAGTGTGGCACTGTGGCAGATCAGACGTCTAGATTACAACACTGATAACTACTGTTGCCGTGATATAATTGATTAGAAAAAAAATCCCTTCCTTTTCCCGTTTGGCAGTGCGTCGCCCATATCGCCCTATTGAACACACCGCCCCTGGTCATTAGGCAAATTATGTTTACATGGGTGGATCCCAAAATAAATGTGTAACGTGATCAAAACAAATTAAGTTAATTGTGCAAAACATTTTATAGATAAAACAATAAGTAGCCTATTGTTTTTAAAAGTGTGCATGTTTTTCTCCTCTGACAAAACAAAAGCTGATTCAAAGGGGGTGTGGCAGATTTCAAAACTCTTTTCGGTAGGATAGACATGAGCATCCTCAATGAAAGGAGGCTGTCGAGGAGGGGACGACACTCTTCTGTTTGCCTACTAATGAATTGACACACTCCTCGACCACTTATTGGTTTCCGGGTCACAGATGAGAGAGGACGGAGGAGAGAGGACGGAGGACTGTCTTTTGCCCAAAAGAGAAAACCCCAGATACAGCATAGGTAAAGAAGAGAGTGAAGAAGTAAGGATAAAGCCCCTCCCCCTCCCTGTCACCTTCTCAGCGTTGTAAGTGATGGTGTAGTCAGAGTTGACAAACAGGATGTTCTCAGGTTTGAGGTCAGTGTGGGTCAGCTTGTTGACATGGAGAACTGCAGAGGGAAAAAGATAACCATCATGATAATACCTGAACAGCCAAGGTAAAACTGCCCAGCGTTGCACTTGCTGCCCATAGGAGTTCCTCTACAGTACGTAGTAGACCAGGGGTACTCAACTCTGACCCTACGAGGTCTGTAGCCTGCTGCTTTTCTGTTCTACCTGATACTTAATTGCACCCACCTGGTGTCCCAGGTTTAAATGAGTCCCTGATTAGAGGGGAACAATGAAAAAAAGCAGTGGAACTGGCTTTGAGGTCCAGAGTTGAGTTTTAGGCTACATCAATGAACCAGTGCCCTCCTCTGGTCAAAGAGACTAATACCAGACACCTAACAATCCCTGGTAAGCAATGTAATAGTCTATGGAAGTAGTCACCACCAACCCTGCTTCTGGAGAGCTACCATCATGCACATGTGCATACATATGTGTGTGTGATACACTCACAGTTGGCGGCGAGGCAGATCTGGTAGGCCATCTGGCGAATGTGATCCATAGAGTACGGCAGGAAGTTGTTCTCCTTCAGGAAGTCGAAAGTGCTAAGGGCTAGCAGCTCCATGGCGATACACACATGACCATGGTAGTCAAACCAGTCCAGCATCTGAACACACTGACTGAGAGAGAGAGAGAGAGAGAGAGAGGGGGGGGGGAGGAGGAGAGAGAGAGAGAGAGAGAGAGAGAGAGAGAGAGAGAGAGAGAGAGAGAGAGAGAGAGAGAGAGAGAGAGAGAGAGAGAGAGAGAGAGAGAGAGAGAGAGAAAGAGAGAGAGAGAGAAAGACAGAGAGAGAGAGAGAGAGAAGGGGAGAGAGAGAAGGGGAGAGAGAGAGAAGGGGAAAGAGAGAAGGGGAGAGAGAGAGAGAGAGAGAGAGAGACAGAGAGAGAGAGAGGGGGAGAGAGAGAGAGAGAGAGAGGGGAGAGAGAGAGACAGAGAGAGAGAGAAGGGAGAGAGAGAGAAGGGGGAGAGAGAGGAGAGAGAGAGGAGAGAGAGAGAGAGAGAGAGAGAGAGAGAGAGAGAGAGAGAGAGAGAGAGAGAGAGAGAGAGAGAGAGAGAGAGAGAGAGAGAGAGAGAGAGAGAGAGAGAGACAGAGAGACAGAGAGAAGGGGAGAGAGAGACAGAGAGAGAGAGAGAGAGACAGAGAGAGAGAGAGAGAAGGGGAGAGAGAGAGAAGGGGAGAGAGAGAGAGGGGAGAGAGAGAGAGAAGGGGAGAGAGAGAGAGAAGGGGAAATGGAAATGGAAATGGAGGGAAGAAAATAGAAATAAAGAGAGAGCCAAAGAAGGCGAGGGAGACAACTTTTCAAACGTTCTACTGGTTCATCAGACTCCGTACTGACTGTTGGTTGTGTGGGTCTTTCTCGTTGATTTTCTCCAGGACATTGATCTCCAGTTTAGCAGCTTGTCTGTACTTCTCCATGTTCTTAATGATCTTCAGAGCTACACGTTCCCCAGCCCTGAGAGAGAGACAGAGAGAGTAGCTAGCTAACAGTGGAGGCTGCTGAGGGGAGGATGGCTCATAATAATGTCTGGTATGGAGTCAATGGAGTGGTATCAACCACATGGAAACCATGTTTTTGATGTGTTAGATACAATTCCATTGACTCCATTCCAGCGATTATTATGAGCCGTCCTCCCCTCAGCAGCCTCCACTGCTAGCTAACTACCAGCACACGCTCCACCTGATGCTCTATGAGTGTGTGTGTATTTTATAAATGCCTCTCGTACCTGCGCCGGTCCACACACCGCACCACCTTCCCAAAGGTGCCCTCTCCCAACGTACTGATAATCTCATCTGATGGGGAAGAGGAATAGATAGAAGGATTGGGATGAAATGAAAGACTGGGAAGTAGAGGAGTCTACCTCACACAACAGAACCAATAAACGGTTTGACTCCAATGGCACTAACAGAGGAAGGGGCCAGAGTTTATATTCCGACCTATACCCCTCTTTGTGAGAGTGCTCAAAAACATTCACCTATCCGGTCTTTTCAATGTGTGAAGACTAGAGGATAGTGGGGAGGGATAGGGGGAGGGACTAGTTGATGAGAAGATAAACATAGCCTACATCTCTCTTGTAGAACGTCTCCATTCTGGAAGGCCAGGTGACCATCGTCAGGGGCATTCTCGTTCTTCCCTGGCCCCTCACTGCTGCTCCGCTAGGGGTCAGAGGTCAAGGGTTTAGAGGAGGGGTCAACAGGGCAAAGGTCGTCAAGCATAATTGGACTGAGCCTCTCAATAACACACACACGCACAGATGCAACACACACACATACACACACGGGCACACACAGACACATAGCTGACATAACAGCTGCTGAGGACTAGTGTTGCAAGCCCACGATGATGTTATCCAATTCCACAGGCTCTTGCTAACTCCCTTTTAAGAAAACAGTCGACTCCTGATTAATGTAATGACTTGGGACTGCCACCTGTAGCAAGTAAAAATTGCTTATTTTTATTTGAACTGGTGAACTGAACTGCACTTAAACAGAGTATGCACTAGTGGACTATATCAGTAGTGGACTATATTATCTGTACTACATTAGAGTGGATCCCTAAACCCTCTCCCTGTCCTGTCCTGTTCTGTCCTGGTGTAAAGGGGCTAAATGAGAAATGTCAAGTGACTGGCTGGCCTGCATGGAGCAGCTCTGTGACTATTTCCATCTACATTCTAAGACTGTTATTAATATCAGAATATCACAAGGAGAAAGAGTGCTGAGAGAAAGAGAGAGAGAGAGAGAGAGAGAGAGAGAGAGAGAGAGAGAGAGAGAGAGAGAGAGAGAGAGAGAGAGAGAGAGAGAGAGAAGAGAGAGAGAGAGAGAGAGAGGGAGCGAGAGAGAGGGAGCAGAGAGAGAGAGAGAGAGAGAGAGAGAGAGAAAGAGAGAGAGAGAGAAGAGCGAGAGAGAGAGAGAGAGAGAGAGAGAGAGAGAGAGAGAGAGAGAGAGAGAGAGAGAGAGAGAGAGAGAGAGAGAGAGAGAGAGAGAGAGAGAGAGAGAGGAGCAGGCAACGTTATCTGATTTAGGGTGGCTTACAGACTGAATGTAGATCACACACACACACACACACACACACAGACTCTCTCTCTCTCTCTGAAGTGTGGTAGAGAGGCAGAACATAGGTAGAAAGAGTGAAGGGTTGCCAGGAATAAAACTGCACTGTATCAAGCTTCAGAAAACAAAACAAACTAAATGAATTGAAACATAAAGGAAAAAGCCAGTGAACATATGAACAGTGCCTAGCATTGGAAAGGAGTGGAGGGAGGGTGGAGGAAAGGATGGAGGAGAGGAGGAAAGGATGGAAGAGAGGAGGAAATGAGAGGAGAGGAAGGGAGAGAGAAGGAAAGGAGATGAGAGGAAGGGAGAGAGAGAGAAGCAGACAAGGAGGAAGAGGACTGAAGATGCAGATGGGTACTCACAGAGAGGCAGATACAGTCCAGAAAGCTCTTATATACAGAATACAACTCTGTCTTCCCCATAACTCAGAACAGAGAGAGAGATAATTAAGAAGATATGGGAAAAAGAGGGGAGAGGAAGATACAGGGTAGGTAAAGAAGACAGCAAAGAAGGAAGGACAAAGTCCACAAACAGTGAAACAGGAAAAGGAGAGATAACAGAAGAGAGGAGACAGGAACTAATGACAGAACAAAAAGGAGTGCAGAGAAAGACAGAACTAATACTAAGAGAGTGAGACAGAATAGACTAAAGTAAACTGAGGGAATACAAAACAGCAAAAAGAAGAAGACAGTAGCAGAGAAGAGACAAAGTTAAGAGAGTAAAATACAAATGAAACAAGATGAGAAAGACAGATTAGATGGAACGATACAGACGGAACAGAGAAGCAAAGAGACAGACAGAGAAGGAGAAAGTAGATAGGGAAGGGGGAGGAGAGGGAGAGATATGAGAAGGATACAGGAGAATGAGAGAGAGAGCTGAGACGGACACTAATAATAACCTTTGGTCACACCCCCCTGGGAAAGTCCTGAGACCAGAATCAAGATGTGTAGGTGTGTGTGTGTGTGGGGGGGGGGCATATTTAGTTTCCCTCCCTGACACTCCTGTCACCTCCTTAACCCCCACACTCTTGCATAGTGTTTTTCTACACCTGACCTCTGTTTATACTGTTGAAGAAAAACTCATTCCAAGTATCAAGCAGAGCTCATTTGCATGTTTTTAAGAGTTTATTCAAGAAATTGCAAGAAGTTAACTCTCCGGATGTACCAGGGAGGAACTTAAAAATGTACAAATTACCCAGTCATATATATACTTCACCTACACAAAGAACTGCTTACCCCTTCAAAAGGGAGGCAAGCTTACATGAGAGATAAAGGGTACTGAGCTCTACTCCCTTAAAGCGTTAAAACAAAAGCAGGTTCTAACCAGTTCTCACAGCCTACAGTTGAAGTCGGAAGTTTACATACACTTAGGTTGGAGTCATTAAAACTTGTTTTTCAACCACTCCACAAATGTATTGTTAACAAACTATAGTATTGGCAAGTCGGTTAGGACATCTACTTTGTGCATGACACAATACATTTTTCCAACAATTGTTTACAGATTATTTCACTTATAATTCACTGTATCACAATTCCTGTGGGTCAGAAGTTTACATACACTAAGTTGACTGTGCCTTTAAACATTTTGGGAAATTCCAGAAAATGATGGCTTTAGAAGCTTCTGATAGGCTAATTGACATCATTTGAGTCAACTGGAGGTGTACCTGTGGATGTATTTCAAGGCCTACCTTCAAACTCAGTGCCTCTTTGCTTGACATCATGGGAAAATCAAAAGAAATCAGCCAAGACCTCAGAAAAAAATGTGTTGACCTCCACAAGTCTGGTTCATCCTTGGGAGCAATTTCCAAATGCCTGAAGGTACCACGTTCATCTGTACAAACAATAGTACGCAAGTTTAAACACCATGGGCCAACGCAGCCGTCATACCGCTCAGGAAGGAGATGCGTTCTGTCTCCTAGAGATTAACGTACTTTGGTGCGAAAAGTGCAAATCAATCCCAGAACAACAACAAAGGACCTTGTGAAGATGCTGGAGGAAACCGGTACAAAAGTATCTATATCCACAGTAAAACGAGTCCTATATCGACATAACCTGAAAGGCCGCTCAGCAAGGAAGAAGCCACTGCTCCAAAACCGCCATAAAAAAGCCAGACTACGGTTTGCAACTGCACATGGGGACAAAGATCGTACTTTTTGGAGAAATGTCCTCTAGTCTGATGAAACAAACATAGAACTGTTTGGCCATAATGACCGTTGTTATGTTTGGAGGAAAAAGGGGGTGCCTTGCAAGCCGAAGAACACCATCCCAACTGTGAAGCGTGAGGGTGGCAGCATCATGCTGTGGGGGTGCTTTGCTGCAGGAGGGTCTGGTGCGCTTCACAAAATAGATGGGATCATGAGGAAGGAAAATGTGGATATATTGAAGCAACATTTCAAGACATCAGTCAGGAAGTGAAAGCTTGGTCACAAATGGGTCTTCCAAATGGACAATGACCCCAAGCATACTTCCAAAGTTGTTGCAAAATGGCTTAAGGACAACAAAGTCAAGGTATTGGAATGGCCATCACAAAGCCCTAACCTCAATCCTATAGAAAATGTGTAGGCAGAACTGAAAAAGCGTGTGCGAGCAAGGAGGCCTACAAAACTGACCCAGTTACACCAGCTCTGTCAGTAGGAATGGGCCAAAATTCACCCAACTTACTGTGGGAAGCTTGTGGAAGGCTACCCAAAACGTTTGACCTAAATTAAAGAATTTAAAGGCAATGCTACCAAATAATAATTGAGTGTATGTAAACTTCTGACCCACTGGGAATGTGGTGAAAGAAATAAAAGCTGAAATAAATATCTCTACTATTATTCTGACATTTCACATTCTTAAAATAAAGTTGTGATCCTAACTGACCGAAGACAGGGAATTTTTACTAGGATTAAATGTCAGGAATTGTGAAAAACTGAGTTTAAATGTATTTGGCTAAGGTGTATGTAAACTTCCGACTTCAACTGTATGTGTCTAAAATAGGGGAGTGAGAAGATCTTCAGAGCCTAAACAGACAGAACAAGAGTTTGGCCAATAACAAATCAGTCCTTTAAGCGGTGTATGAGGAGGTTACTGGACAGCAGGGACAATTACCAGTGAATAGCACTATTCAACTCAAGCGTTTTCATAGCATTTAGACTGTAACAAAACCATTTTGCCCCCACAATACTGTACATATACACTATATATACAAAAATATGAGGACACCCCTTCAAATTAGTGGATTCTTCCATTTCAGCCACACCTGTTGCTGACAGGTGTATAAAATTGAGCACCCAGCCATGCAATCTCCATAAACAAACATTGGCAGTAGAATGGCCTTAATGAAGAGATCAGTGACTTTCAACATGGAACCGTCATAGTGAGTTCGTCAAATATTTTAGAGCAATATAGCTTTAACATGCTAAATGGGCTTCTAATGTTATCATTTACCAGAGAAAGAATGAAGTGGATGTGATTTATCACTAAAACATTCACTTCAGCATAGTAATTAATCAATTTCTGCTTGAAATTGTCAGTTAAACTGACTCAGTTACACATATGATCTGGATGGTTATTTGATTCTGTCTGTAGTTTCCCTAAAGTAGTTACATACCATAAATACATTACCACTCTAACCCCCAAAGCTGACCCTGTGCCTTCCACCCAAAATACTGAGCTGAATAACAATCTATATCATAGTAAATAGTCAAACGTCAACAGAACAGAAGACGTTAGTCATTTTATTTTACCTTCATGTTTCATGGAATGTTATAAGAACAGTTCAGACTTTTTATTATAGCTTTTGTGGTGTTCATCTCACATAGGGAAGAGTAGGAAGCCACTGAAGGAGCTGTGTTTATCTGAATCATCATAGATCCTGTAGCCTGATGGGAGGCACATGTAGACCAAGTCCCCCTCCTCCAGTTCTAGAGTCAACGAATTGGATAGATACTGTCGCCTTTGTTGACTATTGTACTGTCCATTCCACATTATACCCTGGTCATTCTTGAACAAACAGAAGTCCATGTACTGTGATGTTGTGGCATCCATGCCAGAGAATCTGAAGTAGTAGACTCCTCTCACTGGAGCAGCAAAGACACCTGCATCAGAGGAAAAACAGAGAGAGAGATCAACACTGTCAGTCTCTCAAAGCTGTTAATGATGTTGGACTCTGTCTGTATCTGGTCCCTATGGACATGTGTGTTCATACATGTAGATTGGTGTGTAAGCAAGCAGTAGGCTACCTGTAACTGGGCTGTAGGCCTGGCCAATGTTGGTGATGACATTGGTGTAGACCAGTGAGGTTTCAGTGTTGAAGGGTCCCAGAAACCCTCCTGTTTCAGACAAACCAGCAAAGAACGCCACCTTTGGTCTGTATGTCAACAAGGGAGTAGAACATTCATTTGTAATATTGAGCTTGTGATACTACACAGTCTGTAATAACACTAGGGACAGAATATTCAGAATGATCAACTTTGTTTGGAAAGATACACAACCACATTGCATTACATGGTAACAGGTGATACCATTCTGAAGTCTGTTTGTCCTCCCTGCATTCTTGCTCTTCATCTCCTCCACCTCTCCCTCACTGGCTGTCACTATGGTCCCCATGGCTGACAGTTCTGCTGCATGAGCTGAAATTACAAATATAGGAAAAATGCTGGGAACCTGTTTCTTGTCTGATTTGGACAAAATATTTAAAATCCTCTTTAGATACTGTATTTTAAATCTCTACATTACATGTACTCAGTCTTTTGCTTCTCCACCTGGCTCTCAATCTGGCCTGCAACGCTACAATATCATACAAAGAAACTGTTGAACATTTCACCACTGCTCTCCTGATTACAGTGATCAAATAAGCTACAGCGGTCTCACGTCACCTGCGTTCCCGCTCTCCAGTTCCTCAAGCTTGTTCTTGTAGAACTGTAGTTCATTCTTAGTGACACTCAACTCCACTCTCTGGTTCACCATCTCTTTCTGCAGCTCATCCACCTGGCTCTCACTGGCTGTCACTCTGGCCCCCATGTTCCTCAGCTCCACCACCATGTCTCTCAGCTCCTTCAGCTCAGTCCAGATGTCAGGCTAGGTGGTCAACTGTTCAGCATCACTCTTTCATCCTTCACTGTGACCCTGTTCAGTGATATCATTCTCTCTGACCCCTCCTCTCTCTCCCTGACCCCATGTCCCAGACAGACAGAACAGCAACACCAGCAGAGCTACAGCACCCCTCATTCTGAAACAATGTCTCTTCAGAACTCATGTAGTCTACTGGGCTCAGTCCCCGTCTTTATATACACACTGGTGTTCTTGAACCAATACATGGGAATATAACAGGTGTCCTCGTGGAATATTATGAGAACATAGCCAAGGATTGTGGGAAGTAATAGAACACAGGTAAAGATTATTTCTTGCCAGTTCATTCAGACTGAGGGTTGTTTAAGACCATGGGAGAATCACACCTTTTATTTAGTTACCACACCCCTTTTCTGCTTTCCATGATGTTTCTAACAGAAAGCTACCTATTCTCTATTGCACGATCTGTCAAAGTTGTCTTGAAATAAATTCTCATACAGAGATAAATAATGCTAATTTATTCCACAAAAGCATTAGAACAGTTGAGTCAATTGCATTTCATAAAAGTCCAACAAGCATGGTTGTCTGATCTGTACTCAATGAAGGGAGATTTGATTAAGATTTGGACAAGGAAAGAAAACGGGGATAAAAAAAAAAAAAAAATCATTTAGAATGCATTGTAAATCTATTCCACCTCAGTGTTTTTCTACACTAGTAAAACCAGGAGCCGACACGTTCCAAACCAACCAGAAACAGGGTACTGTTATCCTCCCTGAGTGTCCGTTCCGCAGCTGTGTATCCTATACAGAGTTCAGAGCACACTTGAATCTGTGTCTGTGTGGAAGTCTGGGGCATCTTGCTGCATTTGTCACCATTTATCCAGTCCGTCACTCTTCTGGTTGTGCCTGGTTGGCTGCAGTTGAGTCTGTTCTCTTTGTATGAGTCAGCCGGTCTGTTTAGTCCATTTACACACACACACTCTGCTTTACTGCTGAGCGCATGGCAAAACTGTTTTAAGGAAATCCAAGTCATCACAAAGGAGAGAGATTCTATGAAGTAGAGGAGCAGGTAGAGGTGATGGTTCAGGGGAAAGGGAAGAAGGGGGATTGGGGCTCAATTTGGAGTGTAAAACATCTTCATGATGGGGCCATCCAGAAGGCCCTAGGTGTCAGGGGAGGGGAGACAGGATGGGGTGAGTATGAGGGTTAATACTCCTGTGTTATGGGGCCATCCAGAAGGCCCTAGGTGTCAGGGGAGGGGAGACAGGATGGGGTGGGGTGAGTATACTCCTGTGTTATGGGGCCATCCAGAAGGCCCTAGGTGTCAGGGGAGGCAGGATGGGGTGGGGTGAGTATGAGGTTTAATACTCCTGTGTTATGGGGCCATCTAGAAGGCCCTAGGTGTTAGGGGAGGCAGGATGGGGTGGGGTGAGTATGAGGTTTAATACTCCTGTGTTATGGGGCCATCTAGAAGGCCCTAGGTGTCAGGGGAGGGGAGACAGGATGGGGTGAGTATGAGGTTTAATACTCCTGTGTTATGGGGCCATCCAGAAGGCCCTAGGTGTCAGGGGAGGCAGGATGGGGTGGGGTGAGTATGAGGTTTAATACTCCTGTGTTATGGGGCCATCTAGAAGGCCCTAGGTGTTAGGGGAGGCAGGATGGGGTGGGGTGAGTACGAGGTTTAATACTCCTGTGTTATGGGGCCATCCAGAAGGGCATGGGCTGCTGTGACTGTGCCTGCTGTGTTTTGGCACGTTGGGGAGGCGGAGGGGGGCAGCGGTACCCCAGAGTCCAGCCCGAGGATGACGTGGGGGTGGAGTGGTGTGCCCCAGCGACGTTACCATGGTTACCTGCCCCCAAGGTTTTGGGGGTGGAGTGGTCCTCCTCTTCATCCGAGGAGTCACCAGCATAAGCCACAAGCCCCGTCTTCATCCTCTTCACTGAGGTATCTGAGAGAGATGAGGGAAAAAGAGGAGAGAGGGGTGGGGGAGGAATGAGGGAGAAAGAGGAGAGAGGGGGGAGAGAGAGAGAGGGGGGAGAGGGGGTACACATACACACAGAGAAAGAACACAACCAAAGACCAGCACAAGGGTTTCATAAACAACAGTTGGAAGTTAATTGTTTACCAACAGATAGGGAGAGACAAACAGTTAATAGATTGCATTGTGTTTGGCAGCAGGGGTGAGTTAGGTAGAGGGGCATGTGTCAGCAGCGGTAGTCATTGGTCGGTGGGGAGCGGCAGCATTAGAGCCGTCCAATCACGATGCAGGACAGCGCCACAGGAGAAGAGCCCCACCCCCATCCGGCATCCCCCCCAGAGAGACATGGAAGAGAAGAAAAACACAGAGAAAGAACACAAAAAAAGAGAGAGTCTTGTTAGTGAGGGGGTCACACACGGGCACAGACACTCCAGTCTGATGACGTCATCAGAAAGGGACGGCCGGCGAAGGGACAGCACCGGCTAGAGCGAAAGAGGTGGACTCCCAATCTCAAATTCATCCCTAGCCCCCCTAGATCTCATAGGATCAAATAACAGGTGTAAGCAGTATGGTAATAACTCCACCTTGCCCTTTTAAAGGCAAATTGCAATTTGCAACATATTGTTTACACCTATCAAATCCTCTCAGACCTACACAGTGCCTAGGGCTAGCGGTTGATTTAGGATCAACGACAGTGTTACTTGAGGCAGTGGGGGATCGAAGCTTAGCCCAGTTGTTGATTCTGAACTGACTGACTTTCTACGAACTTTCAACTCAGAACTTATCGAGGAACACTATGCCTGTCTGATGTAATTTGCTATAACCTGGTATGTCACTTGTGAGAACAGCATGTCTGCATGCAAAATGCTATTTGACTCAGACTACTGACAACCAAGGGGGGTGGGCAGCGTGCTTATGGCTGAGAGGCCATGGATGGGGAGGGGTGGAGGACAACCAGAGCTGGAGGGGGGGGGGGTGGGGCCCTTACCCAGGGGGCCTTGCAGTGGCCTCCTCTCCTCCATCTTGGGTGTCACGCCTCCGTTCATCGGAATGGGTGGTGGAGGCATCAACTGCCTACTGCTGGGGGAGAGAGAGAGAGAGAGAGAGAGAGATCAGTGTTGCACAACATTTTACATTTACATCATTTAGCAGACGCTCTTATCCAGAGCCACTTACAAATTGGTGCATTCAACTTATGATAGCCAGTGGGACAACCACTTTTTTGTTTTTTCTCAACATCAATCACAAGCAAACAAAAGCCTGTGTGTCCAGCATCTGGAATGAAGAACACTGTTTTAAAGGAGAGCGACTCGTCTCCCCCATCTCGTACCTGTCCCTCTCCCTCGGCGGCCCGGAGGAACTCTGTGGCGGGGGTCCTGAAGCCTCGGGGCCGGGGCTGCCCACAGGGAAGCCTGCACCTAAATTAGTCATATGAATGGGTCCATGCTATGAGCAGAAAAACACACAGGCGCATTAGCACACATCCTCCCAAGTAGCCCCTCCCCTAAATTACTATTATTGATAGTAGGCCTACATGAGAAAACTATGCAAG
The DNA here is from genome assembly GCF_020615455.1 of Coregonus clupeaformis. NCBI lineage: Eukaryota > Metazoa > Chordata > Actinopteri > Salmoniformes > Salmonidae > Coregonus > Coregonus clupeaformis. The sequence goes on from NW_025533650.1 coordinate 462,769, forward strand.
TAAGCACATAGTTATCTAAACTATTGAATGTAACTGAGATGCAAAGTTTAATCCCAAAATGTTTTTTCCTTTTCACTACACTTTATTTAAGCAGTTGAGAATAAAAATTATATTTTACATTTATGCATGCTCCGATTGCACATAATCAGAAAATAGGAATGAACTGTATTAATGTAACATATCATTAAATCAAGTGGACACATTTCAATTAGGGCTGTGACGATACCAGTATTGCAATATTTTTTCCATGGCAAAAATGAAAACACGAAGCAGATCTAACTCTTTGGTCCTTTAAAAACCTGCTGTATGTAAAATATTGTGTGCTATAGCTTGGAAAATAAATAAAATGTGACTCTGGTTGACAACATAATGATGTTGGTTTCCAACATTAGGGCTGTTTTCCTAAAGAAGCTAAAATCTGCTTTGTGTTTTGTTTCCTTGCCATGATACCAACTAGTATCGTCCCGGCCCTAATTTCAATATATTGAAGTACATTTGATGATTATCCAACAATACCTTTTCAGAATCTCCATAATCTGAAAGTTTTAATAATCCAATAATACAGGGACTCAGATAATAACAGCTAATGGTTACAATGAACGTCATAAGATCTACTAGGGGAAAAAACAAGTTGACACTGAACAGACAGACACTTAGGCCCATTCAATCTCACTCACTCAACAAGCAAACCTTTTCTATAGAGTGCAGACTCACAGATTTACAGACAAGAGACAGACTGAATTCATTTGTATGATTCTCACTAACAGAACGAGGAACAGATATCAGATACATGGAGAGAAGACAATGATAGAAGCAGAATGGACAGACGGGACGACAGCAGGACATAAGAAAGATGGAAGAATAAAAGAATGAGAGAGAGCTAAATCACCTGGTATCCCAGCAGACCGCTGTCCCTCTCGTCTGGCACCTCCTCAGTGAAGCGTCTCTTCTGTGGCGGATTGGCTGAGACCACGGGAGGCGGAGCTTTGGGCGGAACCGGAGCGGCGGGTGGGAAAGGAGCAGGTGGGAGAGTCTGGAGACAAAAAGGGAAAAAAACCAACTGATGCAATGCATGTTCAATGCATCATATATACAACCTATCAAAAGAGAATGTTTGCTCAACTAGTTTCATAACTCTGATGTAATAATCTCAAAGTACTGTATTATAGGTCTATACAAAGTCTTACCTGTTGTAAACTGACAGGTGCATGGGGGGGGGCGTACCGGTTGGGAGGGGGGAGACCGGCGGGCACCCCAGGGGGAATGGGAGGGGGCACAGCATAGGGGGGAGGAATGGGCTGGGGCTGAGGGGGAGGTACAGGGAGGGGGTAGCTGGGCTGGTACCCTGCTGGGGGGTAGTAAGAGGGCTGGGGGGGCATCCCGTTGGCCATGGGGGGCTGCATAAAGCCTGGACGAGGAGAGAAAGAGCAACATGTCAGTACGTGATGACACATCCAAGAGATTCTAAAAAGGAAAGAAAGTGAGAGAGTATGTGTGTGTGTACCGGGAGTAGGCATCATGGCACTCATCTGGTTGAGGAAGCCAGAATACTCTGCATGAACCTGGAGGGAAGAGACAACACAGTCACCGATCCACATGGCAAACAGAACCCATCTGAATAATACAATGCACTTCACATGGGACAGCTTTAAAACACGGCTTTGCTGAAAGTAGAGCAGTGTACAGGGAACAAAGAGCCGAGTCCCAGTCAGTAAACCATTAGACACTCACCGTCTGCAGCAGGTTGTCACACAGGGTCTTAGCTGCAGCAAGGCCCTCTGGTTTGGGATGACTGGGGAAGAGAGGAGTTAAGGTGTGCCTGGCTTCTAAGCTCTGTGTCTCTGAGCTAATACAAGTGAACATGGACTTTAGTCCCCCAGACTATCTATTAATACTGCTATTTACCTGATGTAGATGTACATTGGTTCTAGGCCCTCTGAGTTTAAACAGATGAACATGAGTCTAGTCCATGAGACTTACCTGATGTAGATGTACATGGGTTCGAAGGCCTCTCGCCCAGAGGTGGGCTCCAGACAGCCGGATCCCTTCCCCCTGAGGAAGACCTTGGCCCCGGTCTCAGCCTGGATGTGCTGCAGGTAGGAGCTGCCTGGCCCTTCCACCCTCTCCTTTACTGAGAAGCCCTGGATGGCATGCTCCAGACCCACAAACAACTTGTCCTGCACATAGTGCATCTGGAAGGAGAAGGATGTGAGTCTTAAAGATTCATGAATGAGGAATATGGTTTAGTTTGATTGGATAAATGTATTTTTGAAGAGATATACATGAAAAGGGACTGTTCAGCTTGGATCCCACCCCCCCACCTGACACACTCACAAAATAACATTGACACACACTGAACGACAATCACACACACAAACTCTGTTTTCCCATTAGCGCCGGCCGTTAGTTAATCAGCCGGTTAAAGACTCATTTTCAGCCGGCTACTTTTTCCACTTCATATTAACTAGGACACTTTCCATTTAAACGTTACAATTCGCTAGTCCCTCGAGCCTTCTCCTGATAGAACAATATGCATCTTCTAGCGATCTATTGATAGGATAGGTGCCTGTCAGTCACAAAGCGAGCAATGGCAGGGAAATGCAGTCTGCTGTCTGTCCCGCCTCCCGGTACAATTTATGTGCGCTGTGGTTGGTTGCAGTCGAATTTCTTTACACGGAGGAAAGAGAAAGCACGATGCTCGTGAATTTGCACGTCCCAGGTAATGTAAGCGGTAACGAAATCCAAGACTTAGCCTAATTATTGTCTTCTGGCACATTATTTTCTTTTGCGTGTTTCACATAGCCAGCCATGCGGAACTGTGGCCCATAGTAGAATATTTACTGTGCTTTGATTGACAACTGAACAGCAAGTGTTGACTAGTTTATAAAAAGTGTTAAATTGACTGAATAAAGTCGATCTCCTATGTCCCTTCGCCATTCAGAAATCATGCAACGTGGTTATATGTCCATGGTATCGCATCGGGACGAGTAAACCAAAGGATTCCCTAGGTTTACTTTCCTAAAATGTCGGGGCTTGCCAGATTGACGGTAAAGTCACTGTAAATAACACTTGAATCTCAAGAGAAGACATGTTAAATGATCCTCTTACTTAGAAAATAGTCCTGATCATATAAGCCTAGACGATATCCCAAACAACTAATTCATACATTTTTAGTAAATTCCATTGCCCTGGCTGGCTAGTTTTTCTATTTGGCTGGCTACTCTATGTAGTTGTGGAAAACACTGCTTACCCCAGACTGGAAGTGTGGTCTGTGATGGTGGTTGATGGGGGGCAGTGAGGGGGGCGGGGGTTTGTGTTGCTGGTAGACTGGGACTGTGGCTCCGGTTCCGCTGTAGGAAGAGGTGGCAGCCTTCACCACTCCGTTCGTGATGATCTCCTTGATGCGGTTCACAGCTCCTGGAGAGAGCGAGAGATGGACTGGATCGTCATAACATAGAAATTCAGGAAAGAAGGACCCTGGTGATCCTGATGTTCAGAAATGATGATCATCTTAAATCAAATTAGTACAGGTAAATAGAGATGTACTGACTGTCGACAAGTTCCCTGGTCTGGCCCTGGACGTGGAGATAGAGGGGTCGGTCCCTGACGACAGAGAGAGAAGCAGTCAGTCAGTAGCCTAAGCTTTGGTTGTACGATGCAATCAGACAACAGATCTAATTGTCTGTATGGACAAAAGTAAATAGCAAGTAACCAGTAACCTCCTTGGTAGAGCAGTGTGGTAATAAAGCAAGTGTGAAGCAGGACTCACCCTTGTGGAGCCTTGTACTTCTCCACTGCTGCCATGTATCGCCCCCTGGTGGACACAGCAGCACCGCTCACTTTGCTGATCTTCACACAATAGAATGAAGTAGAAGCTGGTCATTTACTGTCCTCAAGTGAGACACTAAGTCCCATATTGGTTTACATGACACTGATCCAGTCTGTACATGTACGTGTCACACAGAGAAAGAGCTGGATAAACATAGCAGTAAGTTTTACTTTTGACCAGATCGATCAATCAATCAATCAATGGGTCTAAAGATCATAATGATGTCATGGGCTCTGACCTCGTCCTGTGTCTGTCCGCGGGTCAGCAGGTTCCGGCAGGGGAGAGGAACGTCGTTGATCTCCACCTCCGCCACCACCAGGTCATCCTTCGTTTTCATAGGGGGCTGGGGCTTCCCTGCACCCACAAGCTGGTGACGACAAAGATTCATTTTTATATGTACCGCATGCTAACAATTACAACAATATCTCTCTAAAAGAGAGAGATGAAGAGCGAGGGGATTACAGAATTGGTAGGCGAGAAAGGGACAGACAACAAAGACAGAGAGAAGAGAAATTACAGGTGAGAGACAAACAGTTTGTTTTCAGCGTAAGAGGTTTCCTTACCCTTACCCTGTCTGGGGGTCCAGTCGGTCCAGGGGGTCCTATCTGGGAGGGCTTGAGCTTGCCCTTGGCTACCAGCATGGCGTTGATCTTAGCTGCCACAGCAGCTGCAGCGTCCAGAGCCCCCGTAGGAGTCGCCTCCGCCTCCCCCATCTGGTCTGAACCAGGACCTGGGCCCGGCTGGTCCCATTTACTACGGCGACTGAGGAACAAAGAGGGGGGCGGGGTACAGAGAGAGGGGGGGGAAGGGTTGTGAAAGAGAAAGGCAGGGGAGATAAGAGGGAGAGAAAGAGGTTAATGGTAAGTGGAAGTGATTGGAGAAGCAGAGAGGTCAGAGGGAGAATGGAGGGCAGTGCAAAAGCAGCAATAACAAAGCCTCTCCCCACCCTTTTCTGTAAAATGCTGAGGGATGGACAGAGCTATGGATGCAACAACTGATCATCCATGATATCAAAATGATAGTTTTAACAATTTGAGGCTCTATAGTGTTGGTTTACATTTACTTTCTGTTTTACTCCCATGTGTGTAAAAAATAATAATTATACCGTTCAAAAGTTTGGAGTCACTTAGAAAGGTCCTTGTTTTTGAAAGAAAAGCAATTCCCCCCCCATTAAAATAACATCAAATTGATCAGAAATACAGTGTAGACATTGTTAATGTTTTAAATGTCTATTGTAGCTGGAAACGGCTGATTTAATGGAATATCTACATAGGGCCATTATCAGCAACCATCAGTCCTGTGTTCCAATGGCACGTTGTGTTTGCTAATCCAAGTTTATCATTTTAAAAGGCTAATTGATCATTAGAAAACCCTTTTGCAATTATGTTAGCACAGCTGAAAACTGTTGTGCTGATTAAAGAAGCAATAAAACGGGCCTTCTTGAGACTAGTTGAGTATCTGGAGCATCAGCAATTGTAGGTTTGATTACAGGCTCAAAATGGCCAGAAACAAATAACTTTCTTCTGAAACTCATCAGTCTATTCTTGTTCTGAGAAATGAAGGCTATTCCATGCGAGAAATTGCCAAGAAACTGAAGATCTCGTATAACGCCGTGTACTACTCCCTTCACAGAACAGCGCAAACTGGCTCTAACCAGAATAGAAAGAGGAGTGGGAGGCCCCGGTGCACAACTGAGCAAGAGGACAAATACATTAGTGTCTAGTTTGAGAAACAGGCGCCTCACAGGTCCTCAACTGGCTGCTTCATTAAATAGTACCCGCAAAACACCAGTCTCAACGTCAACAGTGAAGAGGCGACTCCGGGATGCTGACCTTCTAGGCAGAGTTGCAAAGAAAAAGCCATATCTCAGACTGGCCAATAAAAATAAAAGACCAAGTCCATATTATGGCAAGAACAGCTCAAATATGCAAAGAGAAATGACAATGAATCATTACTTTATGACATGAAGGTCAGTCAATACCGAAAATTTCAAGAACTTTTAAAGTTTCTTCAAGTGAAATCGCAAAAAACATCAAGCGCTATGATGAAACTGGCTCTCATGAGGACCGCAACAGGAAAGGAAGACCCAGAGTTACCGCTGCTGCAGAGGATAAGTTCATTAGAGTTAACTGCACCTCAGATTGCAGCCCAAATAAATGCTTCACAGAGTTCAAGTAACAGACACATCTCAACATCAACTGTTCAGAGGAGACTGCGGGAATCAGGCCTTCATGGTTGAATCGCTGCAAAGAAACCACTACTAAAGGACACCAATAAGAAGAAGAGACTTGCTTGGCCAAGAAACGCGAGCAATGGACATTAGACCGGTGGAAATCTGTCCTTTGGTCTGATGAGTCCAAATTTGAGATTTGGTTCCAACCGCTGTGTCTTCGTGAGACGCAGAGTAGGTGAACGGATGATCTCCGCATGTGTGGTTCCCACTGTAAAGCATGGAGGAGGAGGTGTGATGGTGCTTTGCTGGTGACACTGTCTGTGATTTATTTAGAATTCAAGGCACACTTAACCAGCATGGCTACCACAGCATTCTGCAGCGATACGCCATCCCATCTGGTTTGCGCTTAGTGGGACTATCATTTGTTTTTCAACAGGACAATGACCCAACACACCTCCAGGCTGTGTAAGGGCTATTTTACCAAGAAGGAGAGTGATGAGTGCTGCATCAGATGACCTGGCCTCCACAATCACCCGACCTCAACCCAATTGAGATGGTTTGGGATGAGTTGGACCGCAGAGTGAAGGAAAAGATAGTGCTCAGCATATGTGGGAACCTTCAAGACTGTTGGAAAAGCAATCCAGGTGAAGCTGGATGAGAGAATGCCGAGTGTGCAAAGCTGTCAAAGGCAAAGGCTGGCTACTTTGAAGACTCAAATATAAAATATATTTTGATTTGTTTAACACTTTTTTGGTTACTATATGATTCCATATGTGTTATTTCAACTTTTTGATGTCTTCACTATTATTCTACAATGTAGAAAATAGTAAAAATAAATAAAAACCCTCAAATGAGTAGGTGTGTCCAAACTTTTGACTGGTAGTGTGTGTGAGTGTGTATATATATATATATATATACACACATACACACTAAACTTTTTGGGTTACGACCAATTTCACATAGAAATGTTAGTTATAGATTTGAACGCAAATCTAAGAAGGGGTAGATCTGTTCTGTGTGCACTATTTCTATGCTTCCCGTTCTTACATTTCGTTTTTGCGTCTTTTACTTTTGTACACCAGCTTCAAACAGCTGAAAATACAAAATTTTTGGTTATGGAAAATATATTTCACAGGGGTTTAGATGGTACAATGATTCTCTACACTATACTGTTTTGTTCAAACTGAAATTAGGTGAGCTATTACAATTATAGCAATCAGGAAATGGCGGAGCGATTTCTGCATACTGCATAAATTCTATTTTTCAAGAATTAATGGGTACATATCATTATTTAAAATTGATGTAGCAACTGCAGGTAGCCCTTTAATGACCACATTTAAATGACAGGGTTCTGAGAGTTCGTAGGCTAGCTAGGTAAGGTACGCTAGCTACATAATTGGGCTAGCTAGCAAGTTAGCTTAGTCTTTGCCATCTAACGTTAACATTAATTGAAGTAACACTGTGGATTGTTTTAATGTTGTTGACTTACTAACGTTAGTTAGTTATCCAACAGTTTTGTTACTAGCGTTACTGTGCTTACTTACAGTACTAGCAATGCTAGCAAGCTACCATAGCTAGCTAGTTACTGTAACTTACCAAAACAACTTTAGTTAGCTAGCTAACTAATAGTTAGTTAGGTAGCCAACTCGCATCAATTTGCAAAATAGAAACTTAGCACCCGGCGCTCTTAGCTAACTACATGTCATAACCAACCACTCTTTCTAAACTGGGCAGCGACAGCTAGTTGGCTACCCACACCCCATGTAGTTAGCTAGCGTACAAGCACTCCGCCATTACACATTAGTTAGCTAGCGTTGTGCTGCCTGCTGCTCAGTGTTGAGCAAATCTGCAGTAAAAAGCACCGTCATAACACAACGTTCTATGTTCTTTCAACTCACCTGCCGTTTTGTGGTCCACCAAATGACATCAATCTCCTATTTGGTTGAATTTCTCTTCGCGTAAAAACACTAACGTTAATACAAACTCCACTAGACTTTCAAGATAGCTTGTCCAGACAGTGTTGTACTGCGATATCGTTCCCACTTCCGTTTTTGGGGGAAAGGGACCGGTGTTGTGTTGAATTTTGCTTTCCTCACACATATTATATTATATATTGTGCGACGCTAGGGGGCGCACAACGCCGGCTGAGCAGCTCGAGCTGAGCAGGTCGCGTCTCACCTGATGATGGAGTCCTGCGGCAGCCTGTTCTCATCGCTTTTCTGGCACCCCAAGTGAGTGTTGCGGATAGGAACCAGATTAATGACGGTTCAGGTTTCCCAAATGAAAGCCCGTAGCACACAGCTTTGTCCACATGAAAATATTGGACCACCAGGGACCAGACATCTTACAAGCAGGATGCTGAGGTTATGATGCCAGAGCCAGGTAAACTATGGAAACTATGGTTGTTAGCCAGGTAAGCGGTGGTTGTTGTCAGCACGTGTTGATGTGTCTCTCTGTGTTTAAAAAAATAACATTGGCCCCATTGCAGCTTCTTGCATGAGTAAAATGTATTGTTGTCAACTTTTTTCAAGCTGTGTGGTCCTTTGTGGACCTTTTAATTAGCCTAACTGTTTATTTTCCTTTTTCAGTAAACTGATTTCCCGCTCCAACTATAGGCTATTTCTTAAAAACCCGTTAGCCTAGTTACCGTTGCTAACCATTATTTTTTTATTTTTTTAGAATGAAGCAAGTCACTCTGAATAGCTCAGGAATGTCTCTCCTTCCTGTACTTTGTAAGTAGGCTATCAGCCAAGTTTAAACTTTTATAATCATCTTGGCAATTAGATCATAGATCTGCAGGCTAAAATGTAATACCCAGTGCCACATAGGCTTAGCCTAATTTACTGTATGTCTGAGTTTTGGTTATCAGGTCCAAGCCGTATTATGCATAATGTCTTGTCAAATATCTGTTCTAGTGTTGAGTACACTGGTGGCCTATCCATCATCAGGTGAGAATAATTTAAATACCACACACTCTTCATTTTTAGACCATGAATCATATTCCAGATCAAGTTGTCTGATGTAGCAAACTGTCTCAGCCCAGGCACAACTGTCTCTGTGGTACTGAAGGCTAACCCATGCCTACTCCTGGTCCAGGGAGAGGTTCTGACCCTCACCTGCCTGGCTGGGCTGGTACCAGGGAACCATAATAACAGGGAACCTCCCCTACCGACCCCTGCACCTGCCCTGACATACAGCATCGTGAGAGAGAACGTGACTGTGGCCAGTGGGTCCCATGTTCTGCAGATAGACAAGATTACTCAGAGCCAGTCTGGCAGATACAGGTGTACTGTTACTGACCACACAGGTGCACAGAGACACAGCAGAGAGGTGCAGGTTACTGTGGAAAGTGAGAACGCAGTGGGGGGATCCTAATGTAGACTTTAGGTGTGGCAGACTGGGCACTGTCTTGAAATATACACTTTGGGTGCTTTGCCAAAACATAGCCCACTGTTTGTTGAAATTCTAGGCTTCTGCATGTGTTCACAGAGGTTCTACTGACGCCCACTCTGAGCGTGGAGCCTTCAGGATGACAGGTGTACACTGAGGACACAGTCACCTTGGCGTGTCAGTTACCTGGCCACTCAGGGCTGGGCTGGCAGTTCTACTGGCACAAAAACAGGTGTGACCTCCGGCTCCCTCTTTATGTTGCTTCTCTGATGGTTTATAATGGAGGTTGGGAGGTGTGATAGATTTCAGTTCAATCTAATAGAATGTGGGTGTCAGGCTACATGTTGTATCCATCACTCCCTGTGTGATTATAGTAAAACATGGCACTGGATTACTGTGTACATGAACTGGAATATACTGACAAGTGGAACGGACTAATGTTCATAACACTATATTAGGCAGGACACAGGCCCTGTGGAGCAGCTGTGGGCTAGTGCTGGAGGCGGTGGTGGAGGTGGGGCGGTCTACAGAATGTGGCGTGCCTCTGTCACACACACAGGCCAATACTGGTGCAGAGCAGGGAGAGGACAGCCAGTCTTCTACACCCAATACAGCCAGGCAGTCTCTGTTAATGTCATTGGTGAGGGGAGAGTGTAGCACATGAGTAATGGGTGTCTTGTCTTGCAAGTGGTGTCATGCTCTTTTTCATAGATTACTTGAAAAGCCCCACTCATTACTCTAGCTCTTGTCAGTGACAGTTGGAATATATTTCACTTCTCTAGTTCTTTGTAATCTATCATTTTCTCAACTTCCTCCTCTAATCAATCTGTGTGATCAATATGCTCTCCAGAGCGCTTCAAATCAGTGACTTTGTCAGCATCTCCTTCGACCGTGGTCAAAGAGGGCCGGCGCTTTCAACCTCACCTGTGAGGTCCAGCTTAGCGACAGCAAACTGAGCCAACATCATGGTAACCACGGTCTACATAGTCACCCTGATCCTGACCGTAACCGGACCACAGTGGTTGTAACATTCTCCTTCCTGAGGGACGGCTGGCCGGTGGTCAGGGACTCTGTCAGTGGGCTGTACAGCGTGGCGAGGGCTTCTAGCTGTCACATGGGGACCTACAGCTGTGTGGTCAGAGCAGGCAGGGCCAGGAGGAGCAGCCAGGAGATCAGCATCACACTAGACAGTGAGTTCATACTGTATCACCTGAAAGTTTAGTTTGCCAATTGCCATAGGTTGTCATTCCTCATTGCTGGTCTGAAATCATGTTAATTATTCTGGTGCCAAAACTGCCAATCTTTACCATTCACTTTGTATCCTGATCTCTCTCATGCTGCCGTCATCCAGACCTGTCTCTGATACTGGTCACTGGTTTTTTGTGAGACTATACGTGATGAGACGTAAGCGGCAGCATAGTGGATCTCAGTCTGACTCTTGACTCTCTGGGACTGAGTCAGTTCAACACCTATCTCTTCTTTTTGTGTGACCATGCAGTATGGCAGCTCAGAGGCAGAGGACAAGGAGAATTGCAGTGCAATGAGCACAGTACAATACAGGGACCAAAATGAGAGGGAGGACAGGTGAGACGTGTTGTGAGAACCCATGTAGCTCACATGGCTGTATTAGTGCACAGATATAGGATCTTAATTTGATCAGACGTTTTATTGTAATCTTGCAGATGTATTTGGACCCAGCTGACTTGAGCAACTTTCTATCGTTTATTACAACATTGAAGGGTAGAATAATAAACATAAAATTATTTGGAGAATTTTGACCGAATAATGTTTTCGTTTTATTTTCACCACAATGTGGCACTCAAATAATACATTGATTCGACACAGCAACATTCCTGTATTTTCAAATAGAGCCAACTCTTTTCTCATAACACATAAAGTTCCATATTTTTAAAAGAAATAACTGCCCACCACCAGTTGATTAAAAGTGAGTGACCCTCAACAGTAAAAGGCAAGCTATAATATGTTTGCCCTTCTGTTCCATTTGGTGGTGAACTGTTAGACCTAAAGTGTCATATGATGAATGAGCCAAGATTGTCACGGTTTCGGCCGAGGCTGCCTCTCCTCCTTGTTCGGGCAGGCTTCGGCGCTCGTCGTCTCCGGAATTCTAGCTGCCACCGATAGATGTTTCATGTTCGTTTGCTTTTGTCTGTTTGTGTCACACCTGTTTCTGTTTTACGTAATTAGTGTCCTATAAGTTTCTCGTTGTGTTTGTCATGTGTTGTGTATGATTGTTTTTCGTCAGTGTTGTGTTTGCTCGGTTGAGCATAGGTTCTCCACTGCGCTGGAGCATAGTTGCACTTGTTCGTGCACCACTTCGTTTGTCGCACCTGTTTGTGCGCATTTGCCTTTTCGCCTTGTGCGTAATTTAGCTGTTGGGCTTAGTTGTCCTGTTGCCTGTGTCGGGCCAGTAATACAGCATTTTGGAACCTACAGTCGGCGTCCTGCATTTGATTTCCTACACTACACCTACACACGCCCTGACAGAATCATACACCAGTCATGGAATCAGCAGGAGCCGAAGCAGCCCAGACAAGACTGGAAGCCCAGGTTCGGGACCAGCAAGAGCAACTCCTGCAGATGGGGAACGCCCTGCAGGAGGTGATTACCACACTCCGAGGCTGGGGTTCGCCTCCACCACCGCCCGCCCTGCCAGCACCATCGGCCAGCCCGGCCATTCCAGCGCCGGAACCTCGAGGAGTCCGACTATCTCTCCCGAGGGCTTACGACGGGACAGCGGCTGGGTGTCAAGGATTCCTGCTCCAGGTAGAGCTATACCTGGCCACCGTGCACCCGGCACCTTCAGGGCATGAGAGCGTGTCCGCCCTGATCTCCTGCCTGGCCGGAAAAGCGTTGGAGTGGGCCAACGCGGAGTGGAGGAAGATCGACGCCACGACCATCATGTACACCGAGTTCTCCCGCCGCTTTAGGGCGGTGTTTGACCATCCCCGGAGGGGAAAGCGGCGGGGAGCGTCTGGTCTTCCTCCGACAGGGAAGAGAAGTGCCCAGGAATTCGCGCTCGAATTCGTACTCTGGCGGCAGATGCAGGGTGGAATGATCGGGCCCTCATCGATCTATACCGATGCAGCCTACGTGAGGACGTCCGTCGGGAGCTGGCGTGCAGGGACACCAGTCTCACTTTCGACCAGCTGGTGGATATGTCCATCAGGCTGGATAACCTGCTGGCTACCCGCGGACGTCTTGCGGAGGGTCCGTCCATTCCACCCTCCAGCGCCTCCGAGCCTTGTCCCATGGAGCTCGGGGCGCTGGCGCTAGAGAGAGGAGGGGTCGGCAGGCTAGGGGGTCCATCCACTGCACCAACTGTGGTCGGGGAGGACACACCGCGGCTAGGTGCTGGGGATGGCCTCCTAGGGGAGATGACGACAGGCCCCGCACTGGGGATTCCTTCCAGGTGAGTAAGCGCCCCACTCACCCAGAGCTCTCTGTTGCCCATTTCTGTATGCCTGTATGTTTTCCACAGGTAGCACCTCATGCCCAGCATAAGGCGCTGGTAGATTCAGGCGCAGCTGGGAATTTTATTGATAAAAAGTTTTGTTTAGCGTTAGGGATTCCCCTCATTCCTGTTGATGTTCCTTTTCCCGTTCACGCCCTAGATAGTCGTCCGTTGGGTACGGGCTTGATCAGGAGGTCACGGCGCCACTTAGGATGTGTGCGCAGGGGGATCATCAGGAGATGATTCAGCTGTTCCTGATTGACTCTCCTGCGTATCCGGTGGTGCTGGGCATGCCCTGGTTGAGTACCCATAACCCAGTGATTTCGTGGCAGGAGAGGGCTCTGATGGAGTGGTCTGCTCAGTGTGTGGGTAGATGTTTGGGTGTTTCCGTAGGGGCTACCTCGGTGGAGAGTCCAAACCAGGTGCCCGCATTGCACATTCCACCTGAGTATGGGGATTTGGCTATCGCGTTTAGTAAGGCGAGGGCGACGCGGTTGCCACCCCCATAGGCAGGGGGATTGTGCGATAAACCTTCAGGCAGGGAGCTGCGCTCCCACGGAGTCATGTGTATCCTCTGTCTCAGGAGGAGAAGAAAGCTATGGAGATTTACATAGACGAATCGCTGAGACAAGGATACATACGGCCGTCCACTTCCCCGCGTCCTCGAGTTTCTTTTTCGTGAAGAAGAAGGATGGTGGTTTGCGTCCGTGCATCGATTACCGTGGTCTCAATCAGATTACGGTGAAGTATAGTTATCCACTCCCGCTGATTGCGACCATGACTGAGTCGTTGCATGGGGCGCGTTTCTTCACGAAATTAGATCTCAGGAGCGCGCATAAACTTGGTGCGCATCAAGAAGGATGATGAATGGAAAACAGCCTTTAGTACCACCTCGGGCCATTACGAGTATCTAGTCATGCCATACGGGTTGATGAATGCTCCATCGGTTTTCCAATCATTTGTGGATGAGATCTTCAGGGACATGCAGGGACTGGGAGTCGTTGTGTACATAGATGACATTCTCGTGTACTCACCTACCCGTGTCGAGCATGTGGCCCTGGTGCGCAGAGTGTTGCGGAGGCTGGTGGAGCACGACCTGTATGTGAAGGCAGAGAAGTGTCTGTTTTTCCAGGAGTCGATCTCCTTTTTTGGGGTATCAGTTGTCAGCGTCAGGGGTGAAGATGGAGGTAGACCGAAGCGTCGGCAGTGCGTAATTGGCAAACACCAACCACTGTGAAAGAGGTGCAGCAGTTTTTGGGGTTTGCGAATTACTACCGGAGGTTTATCCGGGGTTTTGGGCAAGTGGCAGCTCCCATCACGTCTCTCTTGAAGGGGGGTCCGGTGCGTCTGCAGTGGTCAGTCGAGGCGGACAGGGCGTTTGGGAGGCTGAAGGACCTGTTTACCTCGGCCCCGGTGCTGGCGCATCCGGATCCCTCTTTACCATTTCAGGTAGAGGTGGACGCGTCTGAGGCCGGTATTGGCGCCGTGCTTTCACAACGGTCAGGCGCGCCACCTAAACTCCGCCCCTGTGCCTTCTATTCCAAGAAGCTCAGCCCGGCGGAGCGAAATTATGACATAGGGGACAGGGAGCTGTTAGCTGTGGTACAGGCCCTTAAGGTGTGGAGGCACTGGCTTGAGGGGGCTCAACACCCTTTCCTCATTTTGACGGACCACCGTAACCTGGAGTACATCCGGGCAGCGAGGAGGCTGAACCCTCGGCAGGCTAGATGGAGTATGTTTTTGACCCGTTTCTCTTTTAAGATCACCTACATCCCTGGGTCACAAAACGGGAAGGCAGATGCGCTGTCTCGGCTGTATGACGGGGAGGAGAGGTTCGTGGAGCCCACTCCCATACTGCCGGAGTCGTGTCTAGTGGCACCGGTGGTGTGGGAGCTCGATTCTGAGCTCGAGCGGGCATTACGCACCGACCCTAGTCCACCACAATGCCCGGAGGGTCGGAAGTATGTTCCGCTCGAGTGTCGGGATCGATTGATCTATTGGGCTCACACGTCACCCTCCTCTGGACACCCGGGTATCGGCCGGACAGTGCACTGTCTTAGTGCCAAATATTGGTGGCCCACGTTGGCCAGGGATGTGAGGGTTTATGTTTCCTCCTGCTCGGTGTGCGCCCAGTGTAAGGCGCCTAGACATCTGCCTAGGGGTAAGTTACTGCCCCTGCCCGTTCCACAACGACCATGGTCCCACCTCTCGGTGGATTTTATAACTGACCTTCCTCTCTCCCAAGGGAATACTACCATCCTGGTCGTTGTGGACCGGTTCTCTAAGGCCTGTCGTTTGCTCCCCATGCCGGGTCTTCCCTACGGCCCTGCAAACTGCCGAGGCACTGTTTACCCATGTGTTCCGGCACTACGGGGTGCCCGAGGACATTGTGGCTGATCGGGGTCCCCAATTCACCTCCAGGGTCTGGAGAGCGTTTATGGAGCGGTTGGGGTCTCGGTGAGCCTCACCTCGGGCTACCACCCGGAGAGCAATGGGCAGGTGGAACGCGTAAACCAGGATGTGGGTAGGTTTCTCAGAACATACTGCCAGGACCGGCCGGAGGAGTGGTCAAGGTACGTTCCCTGGGCCGAGATGGCCCAGAATTCCCTACGCCATTCCTCCACGAACCTAACCCCATTTCAATGTGTGTTAGGTTACCAGCCGGTTCTGGCACCCTGGCAGCAGAGCCAGATCGAGGCTCCTGCGGTGGATGAGTGGGCGCGGCGCTCGGAGGAGACTTGGAACGCTGCACACGTCCACCTGCAGCGGGCCCTCCGACGTCAGAAGGCGAGCGCTGATCTCCACCGCAGTGAGGCACCGGTGTACGCACCTGGTGATCGAGTCTGGCTCTCTACCAGAAACCTGCCCCTCCGCCTGCCCTGTCGGAAACTGGGTCGGCGGTTTGTAGGGCCATTTAAAGTCCTGAGGAGGTTGAACGAGGTTTGTTATAGATTACAGCTTCCTGTGGAGTATAAGTGTATTAACCCCTCGTTCCATGTGTCCCTTCTCAGGCCGGTGGTAGCGGGCCCACTCCAAGAAGATGAGATCTTGGAGACTCCTCCGCCCCCGTTGGACATCGAGGGGGCACCGGCGTACTCCGTGAGATCCATCTTGGATTCGAGACGTCGGATGGGGGGTCTCCAGTATCTAGTGGAGTGGGAGGGGTACGGTCCGGAGGAGCGGTGCTGGGTGCCGAGGAGAGACGTGTTGGACCCGTCGCTCCTGACGGAGTTCCATCGGAGGCGTCCGACGCGCCCTGCGCCGCGTTCCCCTGGCCGTCCCCGAGGCCGGAGTCGGGCGCGCGTCTGGAGCCGCGCGTCAAGGGGGGGGTACTGTCACGGTTTCGGCCGAGGCTGCCTCTCCTCCTTGTTCGGGCAGGCTTCGGCGCTCGTCGTCTCCGGAATTCTAGCTGCCACCGATAGATGTTTCATGTTCGTTTGCTTTTGTCTGTTTGTGTCACACCTGTTTCTGTTTTACGTAATTAGTGTCCTATAAGTTTCTCGTTGTGTTTGTCATGTGTTGTGTATGATTGTTTTTCGTCAGTGTTGTGTTTGCTCGGTTGAGCATAGGTTCTCCACTGCGCTGGAGCATAGTTGCACTTGTTCGTGCACCACTTCGTTTGTCGCACCTGTTTGTGCGCATTTGCCTTTTCGCCTTGTGCGTAATTTAGCTGTTGGGCTTAGTTGTCCTGTTGCCTGTGTCGGGCCAGTAATACAGCATTTTGGAACCTACAGTCGGCGTCCTGCATTTGATTTCCTACACTACACCTACACACGCCCTGACAAAGATCTGAGTATTGCATTATGTCTCCAAATATTTTGAAGGGTAAGTTCAGGAATGGGGTTCAGATGAGCTAAGTGTCAATAGGTCAGAAGTCAGGGGAACTTTGATGCCCAACTTGACAAGGGAGTACTGTTTATGGGCAGAGACAGGGAAAGAGGGAGAGACAGAGGGATACACTGCTTGACTTAAACATTTTTTGCCACTTGTCCTTCAGATAAGTAGGACAGATTCTTTACTTGTCTGAAAGCTCAAGTCATTTGTCCCCCCCCCCAAAAAAAATTGGTCTGTAACACAATGGGCCAAAAAGGTAATTGAAAATTGTACTAAATACAATTAATTGTTATAGTATTTGGTTGTAATTGTAGGCCTAATGTTGCAATATTTTATAGGCCATGAAGAGTTTATTTTCTTTGTCAACTAGGCTATTCTATATTTTGAAGTTGTGAGAATGACATGGCCAGTGTTGAATAGAGGGGAATCCCAGCTTTCCAACAGTGGCATAATAATTTTTCTGATCCCAATATTCAGCGCTGGAGAGACGGTTTTACAACCAGAGTATGTAGCATTGGTTTATTAAAGGTGGAATCTGCAGTAGGGGGGAAAAGGCACCACTGGCCGCCCCACCACCGTTGTTATAATTTTTGTTGTCAAGCTTATGGTCACGCATCACTTTACACGTACCTACATGTACAAATTACCTCGACTAACCTGTACCCCCGCGCATTGACTCGGTACCGGTACCCCCTGTATATAGCCTCGTTATAGTTATTTTATTGTGTTACTTTTAATATTAATTTGAACTGCATTGTTGGTTAAGGGCTTGTAAGTAAGCATTTCACGGTAAGGTCTACACCTGTTGCATTCAGCGCATGTGACAAATAAGATTTGATTTGATGGTTTAAAAAAAAAAACGGACACATTAAGGATTCCAGCTTTAAGGCACCCGTTCATCAACTGCTTGTCGGTCAATGTTAATGTGAAAGCGTTAGCTGGCGAGATAACTAGCCAGGCTACACGATATGTAGTTAGTTGTTATGTAGTTATCTAATTAGTCTGTTGCATATCATTATTGTACAGTGAGGGGAAAAAGTATTTGATCCCCTGCTGATTTTGTATGTTTGCCCACTGACAAAGAAATGATCAGTCTATAATTTTAATGGTAGGTTTATTTGAACAGTGAGAGACAGAATAACAACAAAAAAATCCCCCTCTCAATCAGAAAGATTGCTGGCTCCCAGGTGTCTTTTATACAGGTAACGAGCTGAGATTAGGAGCACACTCTTAAAGGGAGTGCTCCTAATCTCAGCTTGTTACCTGTATAAAAGACACCTGTCCACAGATGCAATCAATCAATCAGATTCCAAACTCTCCACCATGGCCAAGACCAAAAAGCTCTCCAAGGATGTCAGGGACAAGATTGTAGACCTACACAAGGCTGGAATGGGCTACAAGACCATCGCCAAGCAGCTTGGTGAGAAGGTGACAACAGTTGGTGCAATTATTTGCAAATGGAAGAAACACAAAAGAACTGTCAATCTCCCTCAGCCTGGGGCTCCATGCAAGATCTCACCTCGTGGAGTTGCAATGATCATGAGAACGGTGAGGAATCATCCCAGAACTACAAGGGAGGATCTTGTCAATGATCTCAAGGCAGCTGGGACCATAATCACCAAGAAAACAATTGGTAACACACTACGCCGTGAAGGACTGAAATCCTGCAGCGCCCGCAAGGTCCCCCTGCTCAAGAAAGCACATATACATGCCCGTGTGAAGTTTGCCAATGAACATCTGAATGAACTGGGTGAAAGTGTTGTGGTCAGATGAGACCAAAATCGAGCTCTTTGGCATCAACTCAACTCGCCGTGTTTGGAGGAGGAGGAATGCTGCCTATGACCCCAAGAACACCATCCCCACCGTCAAACATGGAGGTGGAAACATTATGCTTTGGGGGTGTTTTTCTGCTAACGGGACAGGACAACTTTACCGCATCAAAGGGACGATGGACGGGGCCATGTACCGTCAAATCTTGGGTGAGAACCTCCTTCCCTCAGCCAGGGCATTGAAAATGGGTCGTGGATGGGTATTCCAGCATGACAATGACCCAAAACACACGGCCAAGGCAACAAAGGAGTGGCTCAAGAAGAAGCACATTAAGGTCATGGAGTGGCCTAGCCAGTCTCCAGACCTTAATCCCATAGAAAATCTGTGGAGGGAGCTGAAGGTTCGAGTTGCCAAACGTCAGCCTCGAAACCTTAATGACTTGGAGAAGATCTGCAAAGAGGAGTGGGACAAAATCCCTCCTGAGATGTGTGCAAACCTGGTGGTCAACTACAAGAAACGTCTGACCTCTGTGATTTCCAACAAGGGTTTTGCCACCAAGTACTAAGTCATGTTTTGCAGAGGGGTCAAATACTTATTTCCCTCATTGAAATGCAAATAAATTTAACATTTTTGACATGCGTTTTTCTGGATTTCTTTGTTGTTATTCTGTCTCTCACTGTTCAAATAAACCTACCATAAAAATTATAGACTGATCATTTCTTTGTCAGTGGGCAAACGTACAAAATCAGCAGGGGATCAAATGCTTTAGCACAAATGTACTAGCACAAATGTAGGTGATGCGCACAGCTGCACACCATTACTTTTCTAGGATTTTCATGACTGTACAAACCCTGTTTGCTGACCAAAAATTTGCTATAACTGTGCAAATAACTCACTAATTAGCACGGAATACCAACAAATGTGCACACGCGGCTACACACAGCTCTTTGCTTTGATCTCAAAAGCTCACAACCCGGGATGATTGAAAGACTCCTTCTGTCAATTCAATACAATCCTACTCGATGCGCTCTGCAGAAATTAGGAGAACAGCAGTACATCGTGTCCAGGGGGGACAATGATCCAATTCTGATCGGAGTAATTGTTTAATATTGTGATTTGTGCGATTGTTTTACTTGTCCATTCGGACAACTCAACTCTATATTATTCTTGTCCAACATTATTTTATTTTTTTACTTGTCCCAGACAAGGCAACAAGCGTTTATGTCAAGCCCTGGAGAGGGATGGAGAGACATGCCATATTTACAGTCTTTCCTAGTAAGAGCCGATGTGCGAACTGCAGTGCCTATGTAGGTTTATGTAACCTCCAGCCTTCAAGGCACACAAGCCTGGGTCTCGCCTGATGTTGGCGGCTGACAGGGAAGTGTGAAGACAGGTGACGTGGCGGGGAGGAGGGTGCCTCATGGTGGAGGTGCCATGAGGTTAACAAAGATACACTTTATTTTCCCTGGTTTGAGTGTTTGCTGTCAAACCAGCAATTACGAGTAGGGGAGTTTTGAACAGGTTTTCGATTGCATTCGCAAAAATAAACCCTACCCTGATACTTTGATAAATGTTGTTACCACATTAAATGATGTAGTAAGTAACCATGTGTTAGTTGTTGCTGGTTGTGATGCTTCAGGGATATATTATGTTTCTTTACTCACACAGCTTGGCCTACAGGACATGAGTAACTACAGTGACATGAGTAACTTACACAGCTTGGCCTACAGGACATGAGTAACTACAGTGACATGAGTAACTTACACAGCTTGGCCTACAGGACATGAGTAACTACAGTGACATGAGTAACTTACACAGCTTGGCCTACAGGACATGAGTAACTACAGTGACATGAGTAACTTACACAGCTTGGCCTACAGGACATGAGTAACTACAGTGACATGAGTAACTTACACAGCTTGGCCTACAGGACATGAGTAACTACAGTGACATGAGTAACTTACACAGCTTGGCCTACAGGACATGAGTAACTACAGTGACATGAGTAACTTACACAGCTTGGCCTACAGGACATGAGGAACTACAGTGACATGAGTAACTTACACAGCTTGGCCTACAGGACATGAGGAACTACAGTGACATGAGTAACTTACACAGCTTGGCCTACAGGACATGAGTAACTACAGTGACATGAGTAACTTACACAGCTTGGCCTACAGGACATGAGGAACTACAGTGACATGAGTAACTTACACAGCTTGGCCTACAGGACATGAGTAACTACAGTGACATGAGTAACTTACACAGCTTGGCCTACAGGACATGAGGAACTACAGTGACATGAGTAACTTACACAGCTTGGCCTACAGGACATGAGTAACTACAGTGACATGAGTAACTTACACAGCTTGGCCTACAGGACATGAGTAACTACAGTGACATGAGTAACTTACACAGCTTGGCCTACAGGACATGAGTAACTACAGTGACATGAGTAACTTACACAGCTTGGCCTACAGGACATGAGGAACTACAGTAACTCTTACTGCTTATTTTGATAGCTTGAGTAAAGAATTCAACCTTTTTTAGTAGTCATGTTTTTCATAATTTTCCAGCATTGATGGACGTGCTTCTGTCTGTAACCTTTATAAAGTCATATGGGGTGAGAGAAGGGACAGGGAGGCAGAGAGAGAGGGAAACAGAGAGAGTGGCGAAGTAGAGAAAGAGAGTGATTTGAGAGAGGGAAAACAGATGGGAAGATTGAATTTTAGAGAGAAACAGAGCGAAAGAAGAGGAGGAGTGCAAGGCAAATCTTTTTTGTGCGTGTCTGGAGAGAAGGGAGCCTCTTATACCCCTCACAGCATGAGTTTGGCCCGGGCTGCGGCCCAGTCTCGTCTGCACAGCAGGGGCCTTTCCTGAGCAGGCTGCCCAGGGGAGGGGCACCTGCTCTAGGCCCAAACACTGGCTGAGAGAAGGGTCTGGAGGGTGGGGCGGAGGGGCGAGGGGATGGAAAGACACTCAGCAGTTCCAGGAAATAGACATGTGCTGGATTTAGGAAACTCTCAGGTAACAGAGCGCCGCTCCTGAAAGAAAATATTTGTCTTCTTGCTCTCCCTGCGGACGAGTGGAGAGGAGGACGAAGACACTGCTGGCCGTCTCGGGGTGAAATAAGATGTTTCTGTGGAGAGCAGGAGGGCAGAAGTTATGGTTGGACCCGACCTGCAGGCGCTGGTTACTACCAACACAAACCCACAGTTTATGGATTGGCTAAGCCTCCGACTGAGACAATATTTTCCGCCGATTTGGTTGGGTCGAATAAACACAACGTGTTTGAAGTTTATCAAACACTCAGTCATCCCAGCAGACCTGAGGGATAACTTAATCATCTGATATATGGAGTATGAGAATACACTGACACCCAAGGCCTGTCCAATATGCCTGACACTGGCAATATTCAACGACCAGCTCCACACTGTCAAATCCCCAATGGCGAAAATGGAGCGAAATGTCTGTTTTGGATGAGCTTCAGTTTAACCCCCCATTTCTGTCATTTTGCTGTAAGTTTGGGATCTGTGGAGCACATTCCCACATGAACCCTACTCTGTCAAATATGCTGTATCTCCCCTATAACGTCTAGTCTGAGAGCCCAGTTGGACTTAGAAGGTATCTGAGTCCGTCTAGTTGTCTGTGACAGTAAGGGTCTCAAGGTGGATGGCTATTGCATTAACTTCACAGATGAAGCGCCCCCCACGGAGTGACCGCACAGGGCGCTGGATAATAACTGCGGTAGGAACGTCACGCTCCGAGGTAACCCTGGTAAATGGAACCACATGGCGGTGAAGCCCGAGACTTCAGGAGGGGCTCCCAACCATACAGACAGAATGGCCAGGATGCACATTCAGATGGCTAGAACAGTTCTGAAATCCACAGGATTTTCCACAGTTCACCCAAATCGCCATGAAAGTGAATGCGTAATTTGTTGACATCACGTAATTATTGGAGCCACTTTGGTTTTGGATGTCTCCAGAGGGTCTTGTTGCGTGTATGTTGATGATGGTACCATGGAAGAGGGCATTTTCCCATCAGCCAACCAATCCAACAAACTGCTCATCACCAATGTTTCTCATCATCAGTGTTTAAGGAGTCTGATGTTACCAATATGTCTCTACAGGACTGACCAGCTCCCTCCTTACCCCCTGTGTAGGTCCACTCGCTCTGCGGATTTGAGATTCCCCATCACTAATTACATGTAGGCCTTTCTGAACACTAACCAAAAAACTGTACGTTATTTATAATGAGGGATAACTGGAGAAAATCAGACCTCTCTGAAATGAAAATGGATTGCCCTCCTTCAGTAAAATATATTTTTACCCGACCCTCCCTGAACTCTTGGGAAAAAACCAAGTGACCCTCCCCTATACCCATAATAATAATAATAATTAAAACATAAAGTGGACAGCAGAGAACATGCCTACTGTTTACCCTCCCTCCTAGGACAAACCAGAGCCTTAGATGCAGTTTTAGAAACTATTATTTGTTTTGTAAGCAACATGGCAAAGTACAGTCGTGGTCAAAAGTTTTGAGAATGACACAAATATTAATATTCACAAAGTCTGCTGCCTCAGTTTTTATGATGGCAATTTGCATATACTCCAGAATGTTATGAAGAGTGATCAGATTAATTGCAATTAATTTCAAAGTCCCTCTTTGCCATGAAAATTAACTTAATCCCAAAAAAAAACATTTCCACTGCATTTCAGCCCTGCCACAAAAGGACCAGCTGACATCATGTCAGTGATTCTCTCGTTAACACAGGTGAGAGTGTTGACGAGGACGAGGCTGGAGATCACTCTGTCATGCTGATTGAGTTAGAATAACAGACTGGAAGCTTTAAAAGGAGGGTGCTTGAAATCATCATTCTTCCTCTGTTAACCATGGTTACCTGCAAGGAAACACGTGCCATCATCATTGCTTTGCACAAAAAGGGCTTCACAGGCAAGGATATTGCTGCTAGTAAGATTGCACCTAAATCAACCATTTATCGGATCATCAAGAACTTGAAGGAGAGAGGTTCAATTGTTGTGAAGAAGGCTTCAGGGCGCCCAAGAAAGTCCAGCAAGCGCCAGGACCGTCTCCTAATGTTGATTCAGCTGCAGGATCGGGGCACCACCAGTGCAGAGCTTGCTCAGGAATGGCAGAAGGCAGGTGTAAGTGCATCTGCACGCACAGTGAGGCGAAGACTTTTGGAGGATGGCTTGGTGTCAAGAAGAGCAGCGAGGAAGGCACTTCTCTCCAGGAAAAACATCAGGGACAGACTGATACTCTACAAAAGGTAGAGGGATTGGACTGCTGAGGACTGGGGTAAAGTCATTTTCTCTGATGAATCCCCTTTCCGATTGTTTGGGGTATCCGGAAAAAAGCTTGTCCGGAGAAGACAAGGTGAGCGCTACCATCAGTCCTGTGTCATGCCAACTGTAAAGCATCCTGAGACCATTCATGTGTGGGGTTGCTTCTCAGCCAAGGGAGTGGGCTCACTCACAAATTTGCCTAAGAACACAGCCATGAATAAAGAATGGAAACAACACATCCTCCGAGAGCAACTTCTCCCAACCATCCAAGAACAGTTTGGTGACGAACAATGCCTTTTCCAGCATGATGGAGCACCTTGCCATAAGGCAAAAGTGATAACTAAGTGACTCGGGGAACAAAATATCATTTTGGGTCCATGGCCAGGAAACTCCCCAGACCTTAATCCCATTGAGAACTTGTGGTCAATCCTCAAGAGGCGGGTGGACAAACAAAAACCCACAAATTCTGACAAACTCCAAGCATTGATTATGCAAGAATGGGCTGCCATCAGTCAGGATGTGGCCCAGAAGTTAATTGACAGCATGCCAGGGCGGATTGCAGAGGTCTTGAAAAAGAAGGGTCAACACTGCAAATATTGACTCTTTGCATAAACTTAATGTAATTGTCAATAAAAGCCTTTGACACTTATGGAATGCGTGTAATTATACTTCAGTATACCATAGTACCATCTGACAAAAATATCTAAAAACACTGAAGCAGCAAACTTTGTGAAGACCAATACTTGTGTCATTCTCAAAACCTTTGACCATGACTGTAGCCAGAAGGTTGTGATTAGCAGACCACTGTGGACAAGGGTAGGGGTGAAAAGATCTCCATTATAATAAAAGCAATGCATGAATCTATCTTATTATTTGCAGTCTGAGAAAAAATAGCCTTTTATAAACGCCTTTCATGCAATTCTACGTCATTTTACATGTTTTTTAATACCACAATAGAGCCTGATCAGGAATGAGCGCATGCTGCAGCACCGGAGACATTTTTATTTCTATACAGGCTATTGTTAAAAAAGAGGATAGTCTAAGTTTTGAACAGTGCTAAAGTTGTCTACCAACTGTAAAAATGGAACGCAACAGAACCAGTTACAACTAAAGTATCTGATCATCAATGAATTCGAGAACACAGCGGCCGCATATCATCAGGTAGGCCTATATGCCATTGTAACTTTCTTTCATTTGGGAAACTATCATTTTCCAATTTATTATATTTTATTCCATGATATTGTTATTACAAAATAGATTTGTGTTGACTGTGATTAGGGCATGGGATTATAAGAGCATCTGCTAGGCAAAATTAGCAAACTAGGCATGCATGGCTCACCGCATGATCCTCAAACCAAAGATAGCCCAAACTCATGTTTCTAAAATGAATTAAAAGGCATTGTAGAATGACTTTATAGTCTAATAAGACATTTTTCGTTTAATTATTATTTAATTCTAAGTAAAAACAAACAAAAATATTCATTTTATATAGCCTGAATGCAAAATGCATAGGCATGTTGTTAAAGTACTGTTGTTGTGTTGTTGAAATGCTGAGCGCTCCTGCCAGCCTGTAGCGTGTCACAAATGCTTCACAATTGATTTCTTAAATGGCAGGCTATAGCTATATTACTGGACAACATTTTCGTACACATCATTGCCTTTTATATAGTTCTGTTGGCTGGGAGTCTCTGGCTACCAAAAGGGCCCAACATTGGCTGCTATTTGTATATAAAGCAGTTCTCCAAAAACTCCCTAACTACCTTACTTCTTAATTGGAAATACAGCCACCACCAGACTCGCTTTCAAGACTGGATGGTTCTAGAGTCCTTGGGTCCACAGAGTCCGGGAAGATTGCCTTTAGTTATTGTGCCTCTAGCGCATGGAATGACCTGCAGACCTTTGAGGCTTGACTCTCTGGTCTCGAAAGGTCTGTTCGGGACTGATGAGGAATGTGGTGAAGGAGAACTGCACTTGTTTTGATTGATGTGAAATTGTATCTGTTGCTTTTGAATTTGATTTGTTGAAATGTGAAATTGTAAATTGATTGTGTTGTTTTGATTCTGATTATATTGATTTATTGTTCCCAAGGCACCCTTCAAAATGAGACCCTGGTCTCAATGGGTTTCCCCTGGTTAAATAAAGGTTAAATAAATAATAATAATAATAATAACATAGCCTAAATAATTCATTTTTTGTTCTTTCTAGGCTACCCGGCTTGCTCCTGACTGATTTAGAGTTGGTATGTTGTTTAATAGCCTGTTGAAATTTTGAACAGCAATTGATAGTGACAGAATCACACATTACTTCAAAGTATTTTTTTTGTCTCCTCAGCTATAGAAGGTTGTAGTGCAGCCTCTGAATGTCATAGAGACAAACCAAAGATATCTCTTATGCATCGGAGTCACGTCTTTCCCCGGCATTTTACAGCTTGTTTCAAGCATTGCAGACTAATGCGTCGTTATAGATCGCTTTATATAATAAGGTCCACAAGGGGCCTAAAGCTAACAAGGGGCAGGCCTATGCTTTTAGACATTTTCTTTAACAAAAGTCACAATAGCCTCACATACCCCCTCAATTCGAGCCCTGGTTTTAACTTAACACACCAAGCCCTTCACTGACACTTGAGATATTTAAGGAGTGCATCGTGACTGAAGGAATTGGGTGATAAAATCTATGGATCGTAGACTATAATTTTGTCTCTCAAACAGGTAAGCCAACCTCTTACTTCTTGAATAGGAAGAAATCGTCTCCAACACAAAACCTTCTTGTTGTTAGTAGCCTAAAGTCAAATTAAAATGAAGACTGTTTAAATAAATTAGGCCTTCTCGAATGAGCATTTCAGCACCCATCCGCTGTCCATCTCCACAGCTGCCGCTTCATAGTAATGTAAGTTATGTAAAATTCTCAAATCTGGCTTATTGTGAGGTCAATAACTCTGACGAATAGTTTCACTATGGGCGACGAAACATATTGTTTTCATTAAAATAAATTCTAGCAGTAGCAAGCTTAACTCCGGTCCTCCTTCTCATCTTCACGCTCTCCCTCTTAAACAGAACAGAACATCAGTAGGCCAAGTCCGTGCGCACAGATATTGCATTTTTTTGACAAATAACATGTATTTCTGGAAGAAGCCTTTGATTTGCCTCCTGAAGTGCCACTGTACACAGCACAGCCATTGGTTAGGCAGCACAAAAAGCTTTAGGTCTACATCAGCAAGAACAGGGCATGCTCATGATTGGGATAGCCTATCCATTGCTGTGTGTAATGCAGTATAGCCTAGTTTTGCACAATCCCAGCAGCACAAAACAGGGGAAGGAAGTACATTTTCTTAGAAAATGCCTTCAGAAAGTATTCACACCCCTTGACCTTTTCTACATTTTGTTGTGTTACAGCCTGAATTTAAAAAAAAATACCCCATCATGTTGAAGTGGAATAATGTTTACAAAGGAATTAAAAATGAAAAGCTGAAATGACTTGTGTCAATAAGTATTCAACCCCTTTGTTATGGCAAGCCTAAATAAGTTCAGGAGTATAAATGTGCTTAACAAGTCCCATAATAAGTTGCATGGACTCACTCTGTGTGCAATAATAGTGTTTAACATGATTTTTGAATGACTACCTCATCTCTTTACCCCACACATACAATTATCTGTAAGGTCCCTCAGTTGAGCAGTACATTTCAAACACAGATTCAACCACAAAGACCAGGGAGGTTTTCCTGTGCCTCACAAAGAAGGGCACGTATTGGTAGATAGGTTTTAAAAAAGCAGACATTGAATATCCCTTTGAGCATGGTGAAGTTACTAATTACACTTTGGATGGTGTATCAATACACCCAGTCACTACAAAGATACAGGCGTCCTTCCTAACTCAGTTGCCGGAGAGGAAGGAAACCGCTCAGGGATTTCACCATGGGGCCAATGGGGATTTTAAAACAGTTAGAGAGTTTAATGGCTGTGATAGGAGAAAAATTAGGATGGATCAACAACATTGTAGTTACTCCACAATGCTCCCGAATGGCGCAGTGGTCTAAGGCACTGCATCTCAGTACTTGAGGCGTCACTACAGACCCCCTGGTTCGATTCCAGGCTGTATCATAACCGGCCGTGATTGGGAGTCCCATAGGGCGGCGCACAATTGGCCCAGCGTCGTCCGGTTTGGCCGGTGTAGGCCGTCATTGAAAATAAGAATTTGTTCTTAACTGACTTGCCTAGTTAAATAAAGGTAAAATAAAATAATTGACAGAGTGAAAAGAAGGAAGACTGTACAGAAAACAAATATTCCAAAATATTCCTGTTTGCAACAAGGCACTAAAGTAATACTGCTAAAAATGTGGCAAAGCAATTTTCTTTTTGTCCTGAATACAAAGTGTTATGTTTGGGGCAAATCTACTACAGCACATTACTGAGTACCACTCTCCATATTTACAAGCATAGTGGTTGCTGTATCATGTTATGGGTATGCTTGTAATCATTAAGGACGGAGGAGTTTTTCAGGTTAAAAAAGAAACGGAATGTGGCTAAGCACAGGCAAAATCCTATAGGGAAAACCTGATTCAGTCTGCTTTCCACCAGACATGGGTAGATGAATACACCTTTCAGCAGAACAATAACCTAAAACACAAGGCCAAATCTACGCTGGGGTTGCTTACCAAGAAGACTGTGAATGTTCCTCAGTGACCGAGTTACAGTTTTGACTGGTCTACTTGAAAATCTATGATAAGACCTGAAAATGGTTGTCTAGCAATGATCAACAACCAATTTGACAGAGCTTGAAGAATTTTGAAAAGAATAATGGGCAAATGTTGTACAATCCAGGTGTGCAACACTCTTAGAGACCTACCCTGAAAAGACTCACAGCTGCAATCGCTGCCAAAGGTGCTTCTACAAAGTATTGTCTCAGGAGTGTGAATACTTATGTAAATGAGATATTTCTGTATTTCATTTTCAATAAATTAGCAAACATTTCTAAAAACATGTTTTCACTTTGTCATTATGGGGTATTGTATGTAGATGGGTGAGAAAAATAAATAAATGTAATCCATTTTGAATTCAGGCTGTAACACAACAAAATGTGGAAGAAGTCAAGGGGTATGACTACTTTCTGAAGGCACTGTAACTTTGTCCTGTGCTTCTCCGAGCATGCTCTTCATATAGCCTAGGCCTATAGCCTATAGTATAGGCTATGGATCATTTGATTGAGACCACACTAGGCGCACTTGATATTGCACGCCCAGCAGAGAATCAGGGATGAGGGGCAGCATTGGGCACACATCGAGATAATAAGCAACTCATTCTCAAACAAATCAAATTGTATTTGTCACATGCACTGAATACAACAGGTGTAGACCTTACAGTGAAATGCTTACTTACAAGCCCTTAACCAACAATGCAGTTTTAAGAAAGAATACCAAAACAAATACAAAAAAAATACAATATAAAATAATACGAAATAAAAGTAACAAATAATTAAAGAGCAGCAGTAAAAATAACAATAGCGAGGCTATATACAGGGGGTACCGGTACCGAGTCAATGTGCAGGGGCACCGGTTAGTCAAGGTAATTGGGGTAATATGTACATGTAGGTAGCGTTATTAAAGTGACTATTCATAGATAATAAACAGAGAGTAGCAGCAGCGTAAAAGAGGGGTGGGTGGGGGGTGCAATGCAAATAGTCTGGGTAGCCATTTTATTAGATGTTTAGGAGTCTTATGGCTTGGGGGTAGAAGCTGTTTAGAAGCCTCTTGGACCTAGACTTGACACTCCGTGACCGCTTGCTGTGCGGTAGTAGAGAGAACATTCTATGACTAGGGTGGTTGGAGTCTTTGACAATTTTTAGGGCCTTCCTCTGACACCGCCTGGTATAGAGGTCCTGGATGGCAGGAAGCTTAGCCCCAGTGATGTACTGGGCCGTACGCACTACCCTCTGTAGTGCCTTGCGGTTGGAGGCCGAGCAGTTGCCATACCAGGCAGTGATGCAACCAGTCAGGATGCTCTCGGTGGTGCAGCTGTAGAACCTTTTGAGGATCTGAGGACCCATGCCAAATCTTGTCAGTCTCCTTAGGGGGAATAGGTTTTGTCGTGCCCTCTTCACGACTGTCTTGGTGTGCTTGGACCATGTTAGTTTGTTGGTGATGTGGACACCAAGGAACTTGAAGCTCTCAACCTGCTCCACTACAGCCACGTCGATGAGAATGGGGGCGTGCTCGGTCCTCTTCTTTTTCCTGTAGTCCACAATCATCTCCTTTGTCTTGATCACGTTGAGGGAGAGGTTGTTGTCCTGGCACCACACGTCCAGGTCTCTGACCTCCTCCCTATAGGCTGTCTCGTCGTTGTCGGGGATCAGGCCTACCACTGTTGTGTTATCGGCAAACTTAATGATGGTGTTGGAGTCGTGCCTGGCCATGCAGTCATGAGTGAACAGGGAGTACAGGAGGGGACTGAGCACGCACCCCTAAGGGGCCCCCGTGTTGAGGATCAGCGTGGCGGATGTGTTGTTACCTACCCTTACCACCTGGGGGCGGCCCGTCAGGAAATCCAGGATCCAGTTGCAGAGGGAGGTGTTTAGTCCCAGGGTCCTTAGATTAGTGATGAGCTTTGAGGGCAGTATGGTGTTGAATGCTGAGCTGTAGTCAATGAATAGCATTCTCACATAGGTGTTCCTTTTGTCCAGGTGTGAAAGGGCAGTGTGGAGCACAATAGAGATTGCATCATCTGTGGATTTGTTGGGGCGATATGCAAATTGGAGTGGATCTAGGGTTTCTTGGATAATGGTGTTGATGTGAGCCATGACCAGCCTTTCAAAGCACTTCATGGCTACAGACGTGAGTGCTACGGGTCGGTAGTCATTTAGGTAGGTTACCTTAGTGTTCTTGGGAACAGGGACTATGGTGGTCTGCTTGAAACATGTTGGTATTACAGACTCAGACAGGGAGAGGTTGAAAATGTCAGTGAAGACACTTGCCAGTTGGTCAGCGCATGCTCGGAGTACACGTCCTGGTAATCCGTCTGGCCCTGCGGCCTTGTGAATGTTGACCTGTTTAAAGGTCTTACTCACATCGGCTACGGAGAGCGTGATCACACAGTCATCCGGAACAGCTGATGCTCTCATGCATGTTTCAGTGTTACTTGCCTCGAATCGAGCATAGAAGTAATTTAGCTCGTCTGGTAGGCTCGTGTCACTGGGCAGCTCGCGGCTGTGCTTCCCTTCGTATAAGCTTCCGGGTTAGAGTCTCGCTCCTTGAATGCGGCAGCTCTACCCTTTAGCTCAGTGCGGATGTTGCCTGTAATCCATGGCTTCTGGTTGGGGTATGTACAGTGAGGGAAAAAAGGTATTTGATCCCCTGCTGATTTTGTACGTTTGCCCACTGACAAAGACATGATCAGTCTATAATTTTAATGGTAGGTTTATTTGAACAGTGAGAGACAGAATAACAACAAAAAAATCCAGAAAAACGCATGTCAAAAATGTTATTAATTGATTTGCATTTTAATAAGGGAAATAAGCAAGATCACACTTCGTGGAGTTGCAATGATCATGAGAACGGTGAGGAATCAGCCCAGAACTACACAGGAGGAACTTGTCAATGATCTCAAGGCAGCTGGGACCATAGTCACCTAGAAAACAATTGGTAACACACAACGCTGTGAAGGACTGAAATCCTGCAGCACCCGCAAGGTCCCCCTGCTCAAGAAAGCACATATACAGGCCTGTCTGAAGTTTGCCAATGAACATCTGAATGATGTTGTGGTCAGATGAGACCAAATTCGAGCTCTTTGGCATCAACTCAACTCGCCGTGTTTGGAGGAGGAGGAATACTGCCTATGACCCCAAGAACACCATCCCCACGTCAAACATGGAGGTGGAAACATTATGCTTTGGGGGTGTTTTTCTGCTAAGGGGACAGGACAACTTCACCGCATCAAAGGGACGATGGACGGGGCCATGTACCGTCAAATCTTGGGTGAGAACCTCCTTCCCTCAGCCAGGGCATTGAAAATGGGTTGTGGATGGGTATTCCAGCATGACAATGATCCAAAACACACGGCCAAGGCAACAAAGGAGTGGCTCAAAAAGAAGCACATTACGGTCCTGGAGTGGCCTAGCCAGTCTCCAGACCTTAATCCCATAGAAAATCTGTGGAGGGAGCTGAAGGTTTAAGTTGCCAAACGTCAGCCTCGAAACCTTAATGACTTGGAGAAGATCTGCAAAGAGGAGTGGGACAAAATCCCTCCTGAGATGTGTGCAAACCTGGTGGCCAACTACAAGAAACATCTGACCTCTGTGATTGCCAACAAGGGTTTTGCCACCAAGTACTAAGTCATGTTTTGCAGAGGGGTCAAATACTTATTTCCCTCATTAAAATGCAAATCAATTTATAAAAATTTTGACATGCGTTTTTCTGGATTTTGTTGTTGTTATTCTGTCTCTCACTGTTCAAATAAACTTACCATTAAAATTATAGACTGATCATGTCTTTGTCAGTGGGCAAACGTACAAAATCAGCAGGGGATCAAATACTTTTTTCCCTCACTGTACGTACAGTCACTGTCCACGATCATCTCCTTTGTTTGGTTGACGTTGAGTGAGAGGTTATTTTCCTGGCACCACACTCCCAGAGCCCTCACCTCCTCCCTGTAGACGGTCTCGTCATCAGAAGAATCCCGGAACATATTCCAGTATGACCAAAATGACATTTAATCAATTACAAATTACATGACCCTCCCCTGGACTAAATAAAACAATACTAAACACTCCCCCTGACTGAAATAGAAAAAGCATGACCATCCCTGATTTTCCTCCAGGAAACAATTGTGTAAATGTAAACTGTTCCCTTATGTCCTGCAATGCCACATGACTTGAATGGACAGAGAAAAAACATCATTCATCAGTAATGTAATATTAGACAGGCCTTTTACCTTCAGCAATGAAATTAAAAAGCTGACTTGATGGATCAGTGTTAACCCTCAAACATCCATCTAAAGCCAAATACCTCTGAGGGTCTGGAATTTAATAAAGTGTCCTCCTGTCTCTGTTTCTTTAACTCTGGAGTTAATGGTCACATCATACAGAGGACAGAACCATAGTATGGTGATAGAACTGATATGATATAAATGGATAGATTTATTATATTATTTCTATAGAATGTTATGACTAAACGTTGTGTTGAATCAAATAATTGATGAGATTATTAGAATAGTTTGGGATTAATGGTATCACATCAGTTTTAAACATGTCAATTATTGCATGCAGTGTATTCAGAAAGTATTCAGACCCCTTGACTTTTTCCACATTTTGTTATGTTACAGCCTTACTCTAAAATTGATTAAATTGTTTTTTTTCCTCATCAATCTACACACAATATCCCATAATGACGAAGCAAAAACTGTTTTTTAGAAATACATAAGTATTCAGACCCTTAACTTAGTACTTTGTTGAAGCACCTTTGGCAGCAATTACAGCCTTGAGTCTTCTTGGGTATAACACTACAAGTTGGCACACCTGTATTTAGGGAGTTTCTCCCATTATTTTCTGCAGATCCTCTCAAGCTCTGTCAGGTTGGATGGGGAGCGTCGCTGCACATCTATTTTCAGGTCTCTCCAAAGATGTTTGATCGGGTTCAACAAGTCCAGGCTCTGGCTTGGCCACTCAAGGACATTCAGATACTTGTCCCGAAGCCACTCCTGCTTTGTCTTGGCTGTGTGCTTAGGGTCATTGTCCTGTTGGAAGGTGAACCTTCGCCCCAGTCTGAGGTCCTGAGTGCTCTGGAGCAGGTTTTCATCAAGGATCTCTCTGTACTTTGCTCTGTTCATCTTTGCCTCAATCCTGACTAGTCTCCCAGTCCCTGCCGCTGAAAAACATCCCCACAGCATAATGCTGCCACCACCATACTTCACCGTAGGGATGGTGCCAGGTTTCCTCCAGACGTGACGCTTGGCATTCAGGCCAAAGAGTTCATCTTGGTTTCATCAGACCAGAGAATCTTGCTTCTCATAGTCTGAGAGTCTTTAGGTGCCTTTTGGCAAACTCCAAGCGGGCTGTCATGTGCCTTTTACTGAGGAGTGGCTTCCGTCTGGCCACTCTACCATAAAGGCCTGATTGGTGGAGTGCTGCAGAGATGGTTGTCCATCTGGAAGGTTCTCCCATCTCCACAGAGGAACTCTAGAGCTTTTTCAGAGTGACCATCTGATTTTTGGTCACCTCCCTGACCAAGGCCCTTCTCCACCGATTGCTCATTTTGTCTGGGCGGCCAGCTCTAGGAAGAGTCTTGGTGGTTCCAAACTTCTTCCATTTAAGAATGATGGAGGCCACTGTGTTCTTGGGGACCTTCAATGCTGCAGAAATGTTTTGGTACCCTTCCCCAGATCTGTGCCTCGACACAATCCTGTCTCAAATCAAATCAAATCAAATATTATTGGTCACATGTGCCGAATACAACAGGTGCAGACATTACAGTGAAATGCTTACTTACAGCCCTTAACCAACAGTGCATTTATTTTAAACAAAAAAAGTAAAAATAAAACAACAACAAAAAAAAGTGTTGAGAAAAAAAAGAGCAGAAGTAAAATAAAGTGACAGTAGGGAGGCTATATATACAGGGGGGTACCGTTGCAGAGTCAATGTGCGGGGGCACCGGCTAGTTGAGGTAATATGTACATGTGGGTAGAGTTAAAGTGACTATGCATAAATACTTAACAGAGTAGCAGCAGCGTAAAAAGGATGGGGTGGGGGGGCAGTGCAAATAGTCCGGGTAGCCATGATTAGCTGTTCAGGAGTCTTATGGCTTGGGGGTAGAAGCTGTTGAGAAGTCTTTTGGACCTAGACTTGGCACTCCGGTACCGCTTGCCGTGCGGTAGCAGAGAGAACAGTCTATGACTAGGGTGGCTGGAGTCTTTGACAATTTTGAGGGCCTTCCTCTGACACCGCCTGGTATAGAGGTCCTGGATGGCAGGAAGCTTTGCCCCAGTGATGTACTGGGCCGTACGCACTACCCTCTGTAGTGCCTTGCGGTCGGAGGCCAAGCAGTTGCCATACCAGGCGGTGATGCAACCAGTCAGGATGCTCTCGATGGTGCAGCTGTAGCATTTTTTGAGGATCTGAGGACCCATGCCAAATCTTTTTAGTCTCCTGAGGGGGAATAGGCTTTGTCGTGCCCTCTTCACGACTGTCTTGGTGTGTTTGGACCATGATAGTTCGTTGGTGATGTGGACACCAAGGAACTTGAAGCTCTCAACCTGTTCCACTACAGCCCCGTCGATGAGAATGGGGGCATGCTCAGTCCTCTTTTTCTTCCTGTAGTCCACAATCATCTCCTTTGTCTTGGTCACGTTGAGGGAGAGGTTGTTGTCCTGGCACCACACGGCCAGATCTCTGACCTCCTCCCTATAGGCTGTCTCATCGTTGTCGGTGATCAGGCCTACCACTGTTGTGTCGTCGGCAAACTTAATGATGGTGTTGGAGTCGTGCCTGGCCATGCAGTCATGGGTGAACAGAGAGTACAGGAGGGGACTGAGCACGCACCCCTGAGGGGCCCCCGTGTTGAGGATCAGTGTGGCAGATGTGTTGTTACCTACCCTTACCACCTGGGGGCGGCCCGTCAGGAAGTCCAGGATCCAGTTGCAGAGGGAGGTGTTTAGTCCCAGGATCCTTAGCTTAGTGATGAGCTTAGAGGGCACTATGGTGTTGAATGCTGAGCTGTAGTCAATGAATAGCATTCTCACGTAGGTGTTCCTCTTGTCCAGGTGGGAAAGGGCAGTGTGGAGTGCAATAGAGATTGCATCATCTGTGGATCTGTTGGGGCGGTATGCAAATTGGAGTGGGTCTAGGGTGTCTGGGATAATGCTGTTGATGTGAGCCATGACCAGCCTTTCAAAGCTTGGAGCGCTACGGACAATTCCTTCGACCTCATGGCTTGGATTTTGCTCTGATATGCACTGTCAACTGTGGGACCTTATATAAACAGATTTGTGCGTTTCCAAATCATGTCCAATCAATTGAATTCACCACAGGTGGACTCCGATCAAGTTGTAGAAACATCTCAAGGATGATCAATGGAAACAGGATGCACCTGAGCTCAATTTCGAGTCTCATAGCAAAGGGTCTGAATACTAATGTAAATAAGCTATTTCTAAAAAGCTGTTTTCGCTTTGTCATTATGGGGTATTGTGTGTAGATTGCTGAGGATTTTTCTTTTATTTAATCAATTTTAGAATAAGGCTGTAACGTAAGAAAATGTGGAAAAGGTCTAGGGGTCTGAATACTTTCCGAATGCACTGTATATTAAAAGGGTATGCTACATGTTATCTCTCTATAATTTAGTTTGATTACCTCGGTTTTTCTAACCCTGCGTCACCAAGTCCATTGTTCTTCTCCCCTCTCTTATATGCACCCACGCAATACCTCTAAACAAACTCCTTCACGCACGTACACCTCCACCCCCCAAACACCACCCAGACCCTATCCCAAACACCACCCAGCCCCTTATCCCTCCCACCCCCCCAAACCTCACTCCTCTCTGTCAAACAACAATATTTGCTCATCTGCATCAAAGAGCCGCAGGGTTTTGTTGGGTGTACAGTACAGTCAGTGTTTGAGCCAGACACAGACAGACAGGCCGTTTCTACAGGGAGACACACAGAGAGAGACTGCCCAACGAACACACACGGGGTAGAGGAAGACCTGAGAGACTCACAGACATGCTGACACAGACACACAAATAAAAGTATGAGTGCAAACTCAAACCCAGGGATTTTTCCACTCCGCCCTTTCTTCTTGGCCAACCCTTCACTGATTTTTTCTCTCTCTCTCTTTATGTCGCTCCTTCTCCTTCTCCTTCTCCTTCTCGCCTTCTGTCCCCCTCCTTCCCTCTACATCTTGCTTTGCTCCCTCTCTCTGACCATCCCTCATTTTCTCACTGTCTCTCTCTCTCTGGCTATCTCTCTTTCTCTCCCCTCTCCTCATCTGCTATGGTCATAAACACCATAAAACCGTGGGGATGAGATCTGCATTTTCAGTTATGTGTTCTTTTCTGAGGGGTCAAGGAGGAACACATCCTCTCCTCTATGGAACAAAAAACCTGTGACATAGACTCAAGTATATAAAGCATGTTTTTTATTTCAGGTTATATATTATATAATATTATACACATCAAACTGGATATAAATACAGGTGTCATCATCACCATGCAAAGCATTGCACAGTTCATTACAAAATAAAACTCCAAACCCAACATGCAGGTATTGATAATAGAAAAAGGTCTGTAGTTTTAAAAGCATATCAAGCTTTACGGGTGCATAACACAAGGTCCTCTCTACCCCCTCAAACATCATTCTCTGTGTCAAACAACTTTTTAA
Source organism: Coregonus clupeaformis (assembly GCF_020615455.1). NCBI lineage: Eukaryota > Metazoa > Chordata > Actinopteri > Salmoniformes > Salmonidae > Coregonus > Coregonus clupeaformis. The sequence goes on from NW_025533650.1 coordinate 499,898, forward strand.
AGAAAAATTTCCAAATATGTCATGACCAGTGACAATCAGTTGCTGTTCAAAAGCAAAATATTTTCTTTGATGGCATTCCAGACTTATAGAAGAGTGTCGTCATTTTACTGGAAATGCACGGGTCCACGAAAGCCCCCTAAATGATAACATAACACACAAACTCTGCTTCCCTGTTGTCATACTCCACTCATGGCCCGTATGTGTATGTATTTTAGAAAATTCATACAATCAATGAGATATTTCTCTTAAACAGTTTTGAAGCTTTGACACAACAGAGATAGTATTTTCGCTCAGCCCAAGTCACATTTTTAATCTCCAAATAGGAAATATGGTCCGATCACAATCGTGCACACAAAGTGTTATCTTTGGTATAGTTCTTATGGAGTAACAATCACACAGTGAAATACCCTTTGATATTTCATGGGGAGACGGGGGTGTTTGAATCGGACAGTTTGTAAGCAGCCCCCACCAGCCCCCAGTGCAGTCTGTTGTACCGGACTGTCTGTGTTGTCACTAACACTATTGCGGACTGCTCTTGCGACAGAGCTGATTCGCTGACATCGGTGTCTGCCTGTTCCTCCTTCGTTTCCCCCCTGTGAGCAGCGTGTAGAAGAATGGGTTCACGCATGAGTTCCCGTACGTCAGCCCCGTTAGGATCCGGTTCACCGTCACCTGGGTACCCACCGGTACTGTCCGCAGCATGTCGGGCCGGTATAGCGGCAGCAGCTGCCACACCCAGAAGGGCAGGAAACAGGCCCAGAAGGCCAGGACTATCCCCAGGATGAGGAGCAGGACCTTGGGCCTTGGGGCTCGCGGAGGGTAGGACGTGCTACCCCCACTACCACTGGCCCAGGGCCGGGTCTGGGACACCCAGTAGAGACGGCCCAGAGTAGCATACAGCGCCCCGATGGCCAGCCCCGGGCCTATCATACTGGTACAGAACAGCACGCTCATATACACCTTAGAGCTCTGCTCGTCCCAGGCAGGGACACACAGCTGGCCCTCGTCTCCGTACTCCAGGTGGAGGGTGATCATCATGGGCAGGCTGAGGGCCACCGCCAGGCCCCAGGCTAGGCCTACACGGAGCAGCCCCGAGGAGGGGGAGGACGAGGTGGCCAGGGGGTTGGCCACAGCCCGGTAGCGGTCCAGACTCATGGCGGTGAGGGTGTAGATGGAGGCGTGCAGGGTGATCAGGTCCAGGCTGAAGAGGAGGCGACAGCCCAGCTCCCCAAACGCCCAGTCAGCCGCCAGGCTGTCGTACACGATGAAGGGAGCCGTGAAGAGGTAGAGGAGGTCCGCCAGAGCTAGACTCAGCACCTGGAGATGGAGGGACGTTGAGGAAGAGGAGGAGGTGGGAGAGGAGGAAGGGGAGAGGGAGGGGGGAGAGGAGGAGGAGAGGCAGGATGGTAACGGTACTCCTCTCCCTCCTAAACAGCATCTAGAACATCCTCGGCTCCTTCTGCCTCTCCTGCGTCTGAGGAGGAGGCCCATGGTGTAAAGGTTCCCCCCAATGCCCAGGAGAGCCAGGAGGGACAGGAGGGAGCAGAAGAGAGCTGTTGAGGCCAGGCTGGGGGAATGAGAGATGGATGGAGAGGAGGAGGGGAAGGAGGAGTTGGGGATGAGGGGGGAAGTGTAGGATGGAGAAGGTGAGGGAGGTAGGGAGCTAGAGAAATCCATACTTTTTAGTTGAGACTTCTGAAATGGTGGTGGTGTGAAGGTTAGCTGGGTTTATATAAATGTCAGAGGGAGAGGAACTATTATTTTGAGTCCACTTGGCTGGATGGGAGGGTTTTGGTGGTGGACAATGGTAAGAAGTAGGGAAAGAGAGTGGATAGTGGGGGTGGGGGGGAGGTAGAAAGAGGGGAGCATGGTTGAGAAAGGGAAAATGGGAGCGGAGAAAGTTATACTTATTAGCAGTGAAACACCGAAAATGGTCTTCTCAAAACCATTTATTGCATTTAATTATTTACCACACAACTGTATTCTGCCTCTTTTTGGGCATTTTGTTTTTGGCATATGGATTAATGTTCTGTCAATGTATTTGTGTGGTAGGCCCAGTAACATGCAATTTAGAAAGGCATCATCATAGGAGTCGATGTATTGGCAAAGCTTCAATTCTAGATACGTTAAAGTGCTTTTTCACACTGTTTCGTAAAATAATTAATAGGCTTTTCTGTGTAGGGGTATAGAGCCAATTGTAGGCCATAAATCTACTGATGAACCCCCTGCACTGCTGTTAAGGTCACACGTCTGGTGATGGGCAACGATTTCATGGCAAGAAACTAAATGGGGAACCGACGCATAAAAATGTTCACCGCGCGCTCTTGAAGTTGAACATGCAGGCAAGCAAGCTGACGCGTTTTTCGGCCCTTGCTAGATTTATGTCAACGTGCGCATTTGCGCACCGGGGGCACGAGAATGCGGAGACTCGGGCGTCACGCTGTCACCACATTTTTAACTTAACAGAACATATTCCTCACCGGTTTATGAAATTCCATCGGCTTGCTACACCGCGGTGGCTGGGGATATAATAGTAAGGCAGGAGACAGAGGGAACCCATGCTGTAGGCAATAAAATATCAGGTTTTGTTTGGCAATCGGTGATTTATTAGGGCATTAAATGAGGTTTGAAAACCACTGTTTTATTAAACAAAACATTGCGAAATCTACATTGTTATAAACACACTAGTATAGACTTGTTTGCAACGTGGTTTCCTATAGGTGAATCCAAATAACCTATCCAACCCAACGTATAGCTCTCCGTGTAGTGGTAATTGTGGTGACTGTAATTGTATGCGGTAACATCAGAGCAGACTCTAGGGGGTAAAACTAGAGTGCAGAAAAAAGCCTATGACACATGTTGGCTCCGCCAGTACCGGGGTTAAGAGCTACTGTTGAACTATGGCGGGCCTGCCGAAACCCCGCTGTGGCGCATGCCCCACCGGGTTTAAGGTGTCCCTTTAAATAACATATCTGTTAATATCTCTGACACATGGACATTTCATTCAGACTGCTGCATTTTTACTGGAGGTTTCTTTCCTTAGATTGTTGCTTAGATATTGTTTAATATTTTTGCCTAATTTTGCTTTCTAAAAATGTTATTCCAAGGCTACCACATCATAATCTAAAACTAATAGGCTAGGCCTTCTAAATGTAGGTGGCAGGTATTATTTTATGAAAATATTTGTGCAAGTTCCAAATATTACATTTAATCAGAGAATATAACTTACATTTGAATTTTATTTTATTTTAGACAAACAGGCTTAGGCTAGGCCCACTGTAAACACAGTGACATCTGCATATCTGAAATGACTGATTTAAGAGTAGTGTAGGCCTAATGATGACTTGTTAATTATTGATAATAAATTCTCTAGGCTAAATGGTCAGATGAATAGGTAGGCTATCCACCCAGCATTAGACAATTCTTCCGCAGAAGTGAATATCCAAGACCAGAGCCCTTTATTACAGACGGCTCTACCCAAGACAACAAATACGCATTTTCGAAGTAGGCTATATAATTTTTTGAGTTGTCTTTACCTTATTCAATCCAATTCCGGTAGTTGCAAATCACATCATAATCCATTTCATTTGTCTGAATGTCCGATTCAGTTTCCATTTAAAAATCCACATAGGCCTATAGTTGGTTCAGTATTTGCCTTTAGAAAAATCTTCTAAATTATGTATTACTTGTTGTCAGACAGGTGATGGTTGATGTATCTAAATTCGTTCCTCATAACTTTATGCCCCGCTAGGCTATGTCTCCTCTCCTCTCCTCTCCCTCCTCATATTGTGGCTCTCGCCCCCTCGGCCCAGTCTCTGGTGTGTCTACGAGTCCACGGGAGGGGAAGGAGGAGAAACAGACCCACTCACAGAGTAGAGGAAGAGAATGATAGGGAGAGAGAGAGAGGTCTTTCACCCTTTACTCATATATTGTTGGCACATAGAGTTCCATACTTTGGCTGAACATTTGTTGTGGTTTGTTTTATTTATTATATTGGACATCTGGTTTTATTAGTCAGTTATTAAAGCTTGTGGTTAAAGTAACTATTATGGCTGTCATTCATGCAGCCTATAATCAAGTACTTACAGTAAATGGTGATTGTCAAATGGTGAACATCTGGACAACCTTCAGAGGTTTGGGCAACCTTCAAGCTTCTCTATTGCATGTCTAGATAATATTTATTCTATTCTAAATTGAATTAATGAATCCATTTGGAAATGTAACCTATTGTTTGCTTGAATGAGTGTTTCTCGCAATACTTTAGGTTTATATGAAGTGTTCTGTATTTACAGCCTAACATTTCATATTATGGTCAAAACAATGGGCTCCTTTACACTTGAACTGGGCTTTCTTGTGTTACTATGTGCGTTTTTAGATTAGCTGTATCTGCTGGAAAGAGAAGGTGAGGGTTGAACGGTGTTGTTGCATGATAATATTTTGATATAATAGGTTCAATCTTTTTGAGCCAGGTCCAGATAAACCTCCTGGAAAGATTTCAGAATTCAAGCATTTGACCATAAATGGTACCTCAAAATCAGACTGCGGTACATTTCAGATGCCAATGAGTCAGGGATATATGATGTCTAAATGTTAAAAGTCCTCCATAAAGTATAGCATTGTAGATTTATATCAGCTGGATGCTTTGGTCTCAGCTGTGATTCCAAGAGGAAGAATAAGTTGGGGATCTGGCATTCTGATGAGATTACTCAGCAAAAAGATTACTGTTGGAGGGTAAAAATAATACCAACCTTTCAATTAAGAGATCAAGAACATCCCTTTTAAAGCCAAATAAATATTTATCTTAAGAACCCTTTACTGAAATAAAAAGCAATTGTATTTTATATAGGATGTTATATTACTACAAATACTTAAAGGTACAGTATCTTGCTCCCTCATAGCCTAGGCCAAGACATACTAATGCTATTCACTGTGAATCAGTGAATCACTTTTAAATGAATTATGCAATATTTCTCCTGCCAGTGCAGTAAACAGTAGGCCTAATTACTTTATAACAACATGACATTACACAAATATTAACAGTACAAGAACAAAACCAATGGTGAGTACACTAGACTAGAGTACAATACATATTGTACCAACATTGTTGCTATGAATTAACTAAATTGTACATTCATTACAGACATTAGGGTACAAGGGTTTAATGGACATGCTCCTTCTAGTAAGAATCACGAATGACGCACGAGAATAGTCTTTCAGTGAAATGTACAATTGGGACTGAATAAGATAAGGTAAAGGGTGGCAGATAGCCTAGCGCAGGATTCTTCAATTCCGGTCCTGGAGGGCCGAAACACCTCTGTTTTTCATCCTCTCCTTCTAATCAGGGGCTAATTCAGACCTAGGACACCAGGTGAGTGCAATTAACTACCAGGTAGAAATAAAAAACAGAAGTGTTTCGGCCCTCCAGGACCGGAATTGAAGAACCCTGGCCTAACGGTTAGAGCGTTGGGCCAGTAACTGAAAGGTTGCTGGTTTGAATCCCAGAGCCAACAAGGTGGAACAAATATGTTGATGTGCCCTTGAGCAAGGCACTTAATCCTAATTGCTCCTGTAAGTCGCTCTGGATAAAAGCATCTACTAAAAGGTGAAAATTAAACTTTATCGACCCCAAAAGGAATCAATCCTCAATTGCGCCAATCCAACAGACACAACTACGATCTGCAACATTCTGCCGCAACATACTGTATATTGAATAAGTAGCTAGATTACACATACACACTGATATTGATATGCATGTTAGTTCCAGTATCTTCCAGTAAAAATGTGTGACTCATGAGGCTTTACAGGACAGGAGGCAGACGGACAGACGTGCTGACACACCAGTGAGACGTCGTTATTTGCTGTCATTTCGTGGAGCGCTGCAATAACTAACGCACTTCAACTTCAGCCCAATGTCAATACTACACACACACCCAAACACACACACACACACAGCCTCTCTCTCACATGCACACACACAGCTTTATATGGTGGTGGGATGTCTAGTCCCCTGTAGCTCAGTTGGTAGAGCATGGCGCTTGCAACGCCAGGGTTGTGGGTTCGTTTCCCACGGGGGGCCAGTATGAAAAATGTATGCACTCACTAACTGTAAGTCTCTCTGGATAAGAGCGTCTGATAAATGACTAAACATGTTTGTTTTTAATGTCTGAATTCTGAATTACAGTACGGCAGCTAGTGCCTCTAACAACATATTTCCATGTCAGAAAGAAGTTCAAATAGCAATGATTTGGTCATTAAGCATAGAAGAAACTTCTAACTCACATTCAGGCTTATGCACGGGAATTGAAACCACCATCTTGGGTCTGCCAGCACCACTCTGTTCCTAGCAACTCAGCCACATTGACCTGGCTGGCTGTGTGTAGTAGTATTAACCTGTGGACTGTAAGCCTCTTAGCATGATTACTGTATGTTATACCAATGCAGAGGTCTGGTCTTGATGTCCCATACATGTGTTAGCAAGAGAACACAAGACAGACTGAGACAGGCCGTAAAGACGACATACCTAGCCCCGCAGGGTGTGAGGAATTTGAACAAATACCTGGCACGGGCATGCCAAAGTAGGGGGAGAGGGGCTAGGAGGGAGAGGGGCTAGGAGGGAGAGGGGCTAGGAGGGAGAGGGGCTAGGAGGGAGAGGGGCTAGGAGGGAGAGGGGCTAGGAGGGAGAGGGGCTAGGAGGGAGAGGGGCTAGGAGGGAGAGGGGCTAGAAGAGAGGGGGAGGGGAGTGGGGCTAGGAGGGACAGGGGCTAGGAGGGAGGGGAGGGGGAGAGGGGCTAGGAGGGGGAGAGGGGCTGGGAGAGGGGCTAGGAGGGACAGGGGCTAGGAGGGAGGGGAGAGGGAGAGGGGCTAGGAGGGAGGGGAGGGGGAGAGGGGCTAGGAGGGAGGGGAAGGGGAGAGGGACTAGGAGGGAGAGGGGCTAGGAGGGGGAGAGGGGCTAGGAGGGAGGGAGGGGAGGGGGAGAGGGGCTAGGAGGGAGGGAGGGGAGGGGGAGAGGGGCTAGGAGGGAGGGGAGGGGGAGAGGGGGCTAGGAGGGAGGGGAGGGGGAGAGGGGCTAGGATGGAGGGGAGGGGCTAGGAGGGACAGGGGCTAGGAGGGAGGGAGGGGAGGGGGAGAGGGGCTGGGAGGGGGAGAGGGGCTAGGAGGGACAGGGGCTAGAAGAGAGGGGAGGGGAGAGGGGCTAGGAGGGACAGGGGCTAGGAGAGAGGGGAGGGGGAGAGGGGCTAGGAGGGACAGGGGCTAGGGAGGGAGAGGGGCTAGAAGAGAGGGGCTAGGAGGGACAGGGGCTAGGAGGGAGGGGAGAGGGGCTAGGAGGGACAGGGGCTAGGAGGGAGGGGAGGGGAGAGGGGCTAGGAGGGACAGGGGCTTGGAGGGAGGGGAGTGGGGCTTGGGGAGAGGGGCTAGGAGGGGGAGGGGAGGGGGAGAGGGGCTAGGAGGGAGGGGAGGGGGAGTGGGGCTAGGAGGGAGAGGGGCTAGGAGGGAGGGGAGGGGGAGAGGTGCTAGGAGGGAGAGGGGCTAGGAGGGAGGGGAGGGGAGAGGGGCTAGGAGGGAGTGGGGCTAGGAGGGAGAGGGGCTAGGAGGGAGAGGGGCTAGGAGGGACAGGGGCTAGGAGGGAGGGGAGGGGAGAGGGGCTAGGAGGGACAGGGGCTAGGAGGGAGAGGGGCTAGAAGAGAGGGGAGGGGCTAGGAGGGAGAGGGGCTAGAAGAGAGGGGAGGGGGAGAGGGGCTAGGATGGACAGGGGCTAGGAGGGAGAGGGGCTAGGAGGGAGGGGAGGGGGAGAGGGGCTAGGAGGGAGTGGCGCTAGGAGGGAGAGGGGCTAGGAGGGACTGGGGCTAGGAGGGAGAGGGGCTAGGAGGGAGAGGAGCTAGAAGAGAGGGGAGGGGGGGAGAGGGGCTAGGAGGGAGGGGAGGGGGAGAGGGGCTAGGAGGGACAGGGGCTTGGAGGGAGGGAGGGGAGGGGGAGTGGGGCTAGGAGGGACAGGGGCTTGGAGGGAGGGGAGGGGGAGTGGGGCTAGGAGGGACAGGGGCTAGGAGGGAGAGGGGCTTGGAGGGACAGGGGCTAGGAGGGACAGGGGCTAGGAGGGAGTGGGGCTAGGAGGGAGAGGGGCTAGGAGGGACAGGGGCTAGGAGGGAGTGGGGCTAGGAGGGAGAGGGGCTAGGAGGGAGAGGGGCTAGGAGGGACAGGGGCTAGGAGGGAGAGGGGCTAGGAGGGACAGGGGCTAGGAGGGAGTGGGGCTAGGAGGGGTACAGGGACATAGGCTTGCTCCGATACAGACAGAACCATGGATTGAAATAGTGATACAATGTATATAGACAGGGATGAAGAAAGGTAGAAGTGTAAAAGGAAAGGTAAAAGATGGGACAGAGTTTGGATGCTCTGGGTGCTCACTGCTCAGGCTCTCAAGTGGACAGAGATAGAGACAAAGATAGAGATGAAGGGGTATGGAAGTAGTTAGAGGTGTCAATGTTGTCTCAGACAAATGAGGAGAAAATTGAGAACGACAAATTGGGGTAAAGAGGGGAGAAATGGAGAGAAGGGGAGATGAGAGAGGGATGAGAAGGGAAGGTAACCTGAGATGTTATGCTGCATGTGTCCTTCTGTGGTACACGTCGAGCCCATCAATCTATCTGTTTACATGACAGTCCTGTCTGGTGTAATCTCTAATTACATGCACTTGAGCTATGACTGCGGCATCTTAACCCACTCTACAGTTGTTTCAATGAACATTTGAGGGACGAAGAATAACCTCATTCAGAGATGTGACTTCAGAGATGTGTCCAGATCAATTATGTAATTTATTATTTTCTGACCTAATATCTATTTATTTCGTCATTGGAACTGACCCCAAACCAGGGGCTTCATTCTCCTCTCAACCATTGTTGTGCTGATCACATCTATGCTCTATAACGTTACATTTATGTTGTATTAGGTTGTGTCTGGAAGGGACCTGAATCTAGCTGTCGCTTCGAGATGGACATCACCTGAGAACCTGGCTGGTCTAAACCCTTGGATGACAGAGGTAAGTTGTAATATGCCAAGGTAGGAACCATATTCTTGAGGCAGCTGTCACAGTGGCCATATCAGGCTGTCATGACCATGATAATGACAACAGACAATATATTTCAGTATTTTATGACAGCCAACAGTCATCCGTATTGTTCTGATGAATGTCACGTGTGTGTCTGATGTATGTAATTCATACAGTGTTCTGTAGGCAGCTGTAAATCAGGTGTTAAGCCTACCATGGGACCCACAATCCTTCTGAGGTGTCTTTGTAGGCTACTGCTGGGAGTTCCAGAGGTTATGACTATAAAAACATAACTGAGCTTGAAACCACACACACACACTCTCCTTGGAAAAACAGTTTTTTTTAAAAATTCATATCAGCATCTGTGAGCGGTAGTCACAAGTGATGTAATGTTATTAGCCTCTCATGACAGAAATGAAAATAGACCAAATAATCACCAACGGCTCCTCGTGCTGTCCTTGCACTATACCTTCATTATGTTAATTCATTTCTTCCTGTTTCTTAGCGACTGACTGACAAATTGCCCACCTGTTGGCCGGCTTCCCATACTAATAATTAAATGGGCGGACATCTTTCCTGCGTGACAAACGGTTGTTTCTTCCAGCTGATTAGCCTCGCTGGCGATGAGTTATTGATCCCCCCGCGCACAGCCCTGTGTAGTGCTCTAAACAAGACATTTCACTTTCACTAATCCACAGAGCAAGGGTTGTTTTGGCTTTATTGTGTTGTCATTTACCAGCACAACAGATGCCAATATTTCTTTCAGCGAGACTGGCCTCTGCCAATAGGTCTAGATCTTTATGGCACAGGAAGAGTTACCTCCATATTGGTAGTCCTTTTCCCCCTCAATTGCTACTGTCCCATTCATTCAGAGCAACAATGATGTGGCCAGTCTCTGAGGAAAGGTTGACAGCGTTATTGGACATTTGACTGCAGCCTCGCAAATTGATGTGTGTGTCTTTTGGACCAACGTCAAATATAGCAGTGAGTTTGTGAGATCATGTTGGATGTGGCATCCCACAGGAGTCATGTGAAATGCTTATTGCTGAATCACTTACATATGAAGTTTCTAGTCTCTTTTGACAGGCAGTGAAGTCTGGAGAACCTTAACGCCACAGATTGAACCAAGATGTTCTCTCCTCCTCCTGAATCCTGGAGCATTTGATTTGGACATTCTGTGACCATGACAAAATCTGGAAACTGTTACTGGGCCTGAGTCTCTCTTTGCCCCATCTGCAGAAGTCAGATCAGAACATTAGTAAGCCCCTGTGGAATCTTATCTCTGCAGCCAAGGTCTTACTGGCGAGGAGGGAGTTGGTCTCCAGCACTGTGATGAGCAGACCAGTGGAACTATTGGACATATCCGTCTTGTCTTCTTTCTCCCAGATGCTGAGAGGGTTATAAAGCATTTATTAATGTAACGGTAATTTAACTATCTATTATGATCATTTTAATGTAATAATGATGTAATAATAATAGTATTGGTGTAGAATGTAATATATTTAGTGTCAATCACAAAAAAAGAAACCCTTATTCTCTGAAACAAGCCCAGAGAGGAAAGTGACTCAAATGCTCAAATAAATGGAATGTTCTCCCAAGGCAGAGGGAAATAGGGCTTAGATTCCCTGTTAAGTAGTTTATACTATCATGCATAATATAAAGGCCAAACCTCCTTGGTTGCTGCAAGCACTTTGGTGATGATTGCAAAAATGGCTGACATCTGCTCTCTGGTGGTTATGTGTTGCTAATGCACCCTCCCTCTACTCTACCCATAGAAACACCCTATAAAAAAGCATAGCCTGCCCTTGGGCTGGAAATGCCAATTACAGATCTTTAGGGGAAGCATGTTCTGAATGATGGGATGTATCTTTTAATTGAACCACGTGCGTATATACGGGTGGGCCTGGGTGGGTGCAGGCCCACCCACTGGGAGACAGGCCCACCCACTGGGAGACAGGCCCGCCCACTGGGAGACAGGCCCGCCCACTGGGAGACAGGCCCGCCCACTGGGAGACAGGCCCGCCCACTGGGAGACAGGCCCGCCCACTGGGAGACAGGCCCACCCAATCAGATTGAGATGAAAAAATAAATAAATAGAAAATACAAAAAAGAAAGGATGGTCTTTACTTGTCAGTGTTCCAAACGGGACATTATTTGTCTTTTAACTTAAACATGCAAACGGCATCAGATATAATTCATAGCAAGCAGTTTAGTCAGATTTGATGAACTGGAATGACATTCACTCTCACAGGATGGGTTGCCAAAAAGAACTAACTGAAAGCCACACCCCCAATAAGCCACAAATATGACTACATTGAGGCATATGTCACTGTGCTTCTATGGCTATATACACCATGCCACTGCCTATATAATTTGTTCATTTAGCAAACAAGACCGCTCATAATCCAGTGCCTTTATCACAGTTAACACACCTATATTTTAGCTTGAATGAGCTTTTAAAAAATTGTTAGTGGCTATGCCACTGAATTGAACTGTTCCATAACACCATGCCTTCCCTCTTCTCTCTATTTGCTGTGCTGATCATAAACTTTCATATTCAAAAGCTGTTGGAAGAAACATACTTCATTATTGCTTCTCTCTCTCGTTGTCCTTCTCTCGCTCTCTCATGACATGTACACACTCTCTCTCTCTCCCTCTCTCTCTCTCTCAATTCAATTCAATTAAACTATCTCTCTCTCTTCTCTCTCTTACCTGCTCCCCTTCTCTCTCCCTCTCCCTTCTCTCTCCCTCTCCCTCTCATGTACACATGTATTTCTCTCTCTCTCACTCGCTGCCTGGAAAGAATTTTCCATCGATCAATTACAATCAGTCTACTTTTCTCACACTATGCAAGGACAGACTGACGGCTAGATGGACCAGTAGCAGAACGGTACAGAACTACAGCTAATGTATTGAATCACTGGTAGGCCTATTAATCCTTCATATCTCATTCACACAGTGAGGCGCTAATTTACTCCTTATTATGATTGTACAGTATGTGATTAATTAGCCAACTTTAGTCAGAGAAAAGTTAATGCTTTCTTGCCCCGTGTCATGATATGACATCATTGGTTTCAGACCATAACCTCCTTTCCATCACCTTCCGGCGTGATACTGGCTGTCTGATCTTATTTGCATTGGATGATAGAGGCTATGATATGACATCATAGGTCACTCCTTGGTGAATTTGACCGAGATTAAAACATATTAAGTATCAGTAAATACAAACACACACGCACACACACAGCCTACACATACGCATACATACACACACGCCTCCTGCACAATGGCCTTTTCTTTTTTCTTTGCATGACAAACATTTACATTATTATTGACACCAGAAATTAAGGTAACAAAATATGGTTTTTCTGCTGAGTAACCTACCCATTTCGCAATGCCTTCTGCTTTTGCGCATTGACGTTGTATGACCAATATTCTCCACTTTACATTTAAACTTTAGAGAATAAAATCATATGCAGAGTGTATTCGTTTTACTGTCACAAGATTAGTTTTACTGTCACAACACAGCACAGGTGGGAGATATTTGAAGTAGCCAGTTGTAGCTGGAGAGTGCGAGGGAGAAGGAGACAGTCAGAGCGCACGCGAGACGTGGCCGGTAGCAGTCAGTCAATGAGCGTAATATCCCGGTGAGAGCCAGCGCACCGGCATACAGAGCGAGAGGAGGGCACCCGTCCCGGACACTTTACAGTAGGTTGACCACCTCCTGGGTTACAAATTCATATGAAGAAAAGTAATCAGGTGGTCCTGAATTGCAGAATTTCTTTACAATTACAAAAAGGCGAATAAAACGGTGAGTGATAATTGTTTTGCATAAAATAAGTTGCCAAAATACACATTTTTGTATTGGACACATTTGATCATCATCCTCTGGCTGTTTCAACCGATATAATTGTTTTGACATTTGTGCACAGGCTTCCATAAATGGTAGCATCATGGACATTAGAGATAACCTTCTGTTGTTCATAGTTGACAAACGTATATGATATTGTTTATGTCGCAGTGGAAAAATATGTTTGATTACACTGTTTTAAAGTTATCTCTGTTAGAGACGTGGATAGATAGTGGACACTTGAAAATGCCTTGCATCTGTTCATTATTTGACAATTGTTTTGTGCAGTGTTTTACAATGTGAATCTGTCAATTTTAATATTGGGCAGGTGTTTATTTCATAGATGGGATGAGGAAGCCGCTATAAACAGCCTCAATGTCTGTTTTGTGTTATGTTTATTTTTAGTTGGCAACATGCTATTAATAGTAATTTGTTTTGGTCTTGATCCTAAGTAGAATAGTAGGGAACATATTGTCCAGAAGGATTTGGTGGAACTGCCCTTCAAAGTGACAGATTTCCACCCCACTGTAGACATATATGTACATTGTATACTGCTAGGTTAAAGGAAGAAAGGCCTATACTGCTGTGTTTTTATGGCTGATTATTTTGGGTCATTTGTACGTTTTGGGAACCACAGGCTTTGGGTAATTTGATGGGGTTTCTACCTGACCTCTGTGTGTGAATCGGCTGTTGGGAAAACCCTTTCTTATCATTTTTTGTAAAAGTTACTTAAAACATAATTGAAGATCAGTACAGTATTACTTACGCTCTTACTGTAGTTCAACCAATCAGAATGTGTATGATGATAATGCTGAACTCATTGTCATAATCATCATTTTCATCATGCACTATAAGTTATGCTGTTAGCTGTGTGTGGGTCCCTGGGCCATGTGAGCCAGTGTTTGGCAGCTCTGTGAGCGGGAGCGCTGTATTTGGACTCAGGGCCAAGGATTACCCCTCTACCACCCACTCTGTCCATTGAAGCTAGGGATATAGTGAGAGGTCAGAGAAATAGAAAGGGGAGGAGGGCGAGAAAACGGGATAGTTTCACAGACCGACACACCTTCTTGCGTGCCAAATCTCTCTCGGTCATCATCAGATGATTGTGTTCTGTGAAGCATAGCGAGAGGAGGAATTACAGAGAGAAAGAGAAGGACATAGAGAGAGAGAGAGGAGGAATTACATAGAGAAAGAGAAGGACACACAGAGAGAGAGGAGGAATTACAGAGAGAAGGAGAATCACACACAGAGAGAGGATGAATTACAGAGAGAAGGAGAATCACACAGAGAGAGGGAGGAATTACAGAGAGAAGGAGAATCTCACAGAGAGAGAGGAGGAATTACAGAGAGAAGAAGGACACACAGAGAGAGGAGGAATTACAGAGAGAAGGAGAATCACACAGAGAGAGAGGAGGAATTACAGAGAGAAAGAGAAGGACACAGAGAGAGGATGGAAAGAATAATGAAGAGATGATGTGACCTGAGATTTGTGGGTTACAATGATGCTGAATTGAGTCTGTATTCAAGACATGGAAGAGATGGAAATTGAGAGAAAAATAGGAACAGAGAGGAGAAAGAGGAAGGGAAAGAGTACTCCAAATTAGCCAAAGGTATTATTGACATCCGGGCGCTCTTCCGGTGTCATGAAGATGGCGGTGTAATGTTTGTCCGCGTCTCTCCTTCTCTTGTTTTGCCAAATAACTTTGGCAAAGTTAGCCGACGTTGACCGTCATCCTATTTTTCCTCAAATTACTAATGTTGTTGGATCTCATGCCTGTATTAATTCCACGTGTGTCTGTATAAATGTCCAGTGTGTGTATTATTAAACTGAAAGATGGCAGGTTGTAATCAGTTCCAGACCTTAGTGGTTCCATGATGACCTGTCATCACAATGTGGTGGTCCTGATGGTATGAAGACAGAACACACTTACTACTGGAACATAGTAGTGTAACAGAGAGACAGGGAGGGGAAACCAACCAGGAACTAACCAGGGTGACTGAGCTCAAGTTGCTGCTACCTTAGTACTAATGTATATGTTAATATCTGAGGTGTTGTTACGTTACTTTACTAACAGAAAGGAGTAGGACGAGAGAGAGAAGGGAAGGGCTGGCTGGAAGCATAAAGAGGTTTGTCCACAACAACTGCATACATTTTAAACATAACGAATCAGTCTATTTTAAAAGACTGATTAAATAAGTCAAAAGTCAGCTGAGTGTTCTTAACCCCTCTTCCTGATTGAAGATTTTGTGACCATCAGATGACCCTTATCACTACGGTACACAGTATAGAGGGATGGATGGAGCGAGGGATGGAGAGAAGGATTGGAAAGAGGGATGGAGAGAGAGGGATGGAGCGAGGGATGGAGAGAAGGATTGGAAAGAGTGATGGAGAGAGAGGGATGGAGCGAGGGAGGGAAAAACGTCCAATTAGAGGGAATAAGGCCCAGTGCCAATGCACATGTTTGTATGTGTGAGTGTGTGTTTGTGAGAGTGAGTATGTGTGAGTGTGTGTTTGTGAGAGTGTGTATGTGAGAGTGGGTATGTGTGAGTGTGTGTTTGTGAGAGTGGGTATGTGTGAGTGGGTATGTGTGAGTGTATGTTTGTGAGAGTGTGTATGTGAGAGTGGGTATGTGTGAGTGTGTGTTTGTGAGAGTGGGTATGTGTGTGTCCAGACCACTGTGTTGGCATGGGCCACCATAATGACGTCACCTTTCCTAAGACCTGAGGACAGATGTTAACTCCCAGAGCTAGCCGCCAGGTTGGGTACATTTGGAGACACACAGGTTCCACTCAGACTCATCAGCCGAGGCCAGAGAGATTAGACCCGACTAGCCGCATGTCGAGATGTCCAGTGTTTAAAACGGGTGAACAAGTCCATTCCTCTAGGGCAGGCTTGATGGTTACTGTAAGCAGAGCCCAGGCCATAGTGGTGCATGATGAGACCGGTAAAGACGCTTCAGTTAATAGTGGTCTATTGATCCGATGGGACAAGAGCTAGAAGTTCACACGCTGTTGTTGTCATATTTAAATTGCCATGGCTTCATGTAGACTGCCAGAAACTTTCAGAGATATAGGCTTCTATGACTTTGTTATGTCACTGAAAATGGTTTTGAAATCAGATTGACGTTGTAAATAAACAAATGAGAAGAGAGAAACTGACTGATGGCTAGAGAGAGAGAGAGAGAGAGAGAGAGAGAGAGAGAGAGGGGGAAGGAGAGCAGGAATGAGCGAGGGATAAAAAGGGAGGGAGCTGGTAGAGAGGGCCATGTGACATGGAGAGGGCACCATTTTGTGGCCTGGTTTCAGGCCCACGCTGATCAATGATACTATTGATCCTCCATATCTGGCTTGTCACACACATCGCAGTCAAGAAACTCAGGCCAGGCCAGCAGTCAGGGTTTTAAACAGACAACATATATCACACTCAAGTCACCTTATTATATACTCCCCAAAGTGCCTATAACTAACACACTGAATAGAAAGCATTGGAACTATACCTTAAGGTGTCTGTCCTATAACAGTATGGCTCTCCACAGTCAATCAGTCAGTAAACTGGGGGCTTGTAGGGAGAGGTCAGGATTTCAGGTCTCCATGACTGATTCAGTCTGTCAACAATGTGACTTGATGATCCAACTCAGTGGACGGAGCTTTCTTTCAACTTTGATTCTAGGAAGTGTCCCATGTGTCATCGTGAAAGTAGCTTTTGTTTTAGAAAGAGTGTGAGAGAGAGAAGAGAAAGGAAGTTTATCCTGTGGCTTATTGAATGACATTGAAATCATATTCACAGGGAACCATAATCTGGATACATAACACCTTAATATGGGAAGATAATCTGTCTGTGTGTAGATAGAGAAGGGAGGGAGTGTAGAGGAGGGAGGGAGGGAGGGAGGGGGAGAGTGGATGGAGAGAAAGTGAGACAGAGAGAAAGTCACAGGATAAACTTCCCTTGTCTCTATCTCTCTCTCTCTCTCTTCATATCTTGAGAGGGCATATGTGATCCGATTAGGGTCATCCAATATGGCTGTTGCTCCACAGGCCAAATGATGACACACTGTACCCTACACACACCTCTAGTGTATTATCATATCAGGCAGCTCTGCGTATCTGACACTGTCCAGGTGTCGTGGGAACCGACAACTTCACAAGAGTACTTTTCCCAGACACCCCGGCATGGCCACTCACACAGGGGACATTTGAAGCATTTGCCACCTCACCACGATAAGAGGTGTCACTCTCTCGCTCACACAAACACACACTGGGTTTTATCTGGATCAAAACGGTCTTAGGTGGTGGGCGTGGCAGGGGACGTGACAGGGGCACGTTCTGCCCGTCGGCGTGGCTGAATTTTAGAGTACGGTTTTGCAGTTTTAAAGCTAATGTCCTGCAATTCTACACATTTTGCCATGGAGCTGAGAGAAAATGTTGCCGTTTTAAAGCTAATTTCCTGTAATTCTATGCATTTTGCCATGGCTAATGCTGTTATATACACTACCGGTCAAAATTTGTAGAACACCTACTCATTCAAGGGCTTTTCTTAATATTTACTATTTTCTACATTGTAGAATAATAGTGAAGACATCAAAACTATGAAATAACACATATGGAATCATGTAGTAACCAAATAAGTGTTAAACAAATCAAAATATGTTTTATATTTGAGATTCTTCAAATAGCCACCCTTTGCCTTGATGACAGCTTTGCACACTCTTGGCATTCTCTCAACCAGCTTCACCTGGAATGCTTTTCCAACAGTCTTGAAGGAGTTCCCACATATGCTGAGCACTTGTTGGCTGCTTTTCCTTCACTCTGCGGTCCGACTCATCCCAAACCATCTCAATTTCGTTTAGGTCGGGGGATTGTGGAGGCCAGGTCATCTGATGCAGCACTCCATCACTCTCCTTCTTTGTAAAATAGCCCTTACACAGCCTGGAGGTGTGTTGGGTCATTGTCCTGGTGAAAAACAAATGATAGTCCCACTAAGCCCATACCAGATGGGATGGCATATCGCTGTAGAATGCTGTGGTAGCCATGCTGGTTAAGTGTGGCTTGAATTCAAAATAAACCACAGACAGTGTCACCAGCAAAGCACCCCCACACCATAACACCTCCTCCTCCATGCTTTATGGTGGGAAATACACATGCGGAGATCATCCGTTCACCCACACCGCGTCTCACAAAGACACGGCGGTTGGAACCCAAAATCTCAAATTTGGACTCCAGACCAAAGGACACATTTCCACCGGTCTAATGTCCATTGCTCGTGTTTCTTGGCCCAAGCAAGTCTCTTCTTCTTATTGGTGTCATTTAGTAGTGGTTTCTTTGCAGCAATTCAACCACGAAGGCCTGATTCACACAGTCTCCTCTGAACAGTTGATGTTGAGATGTGCATTGACCTTCCACTACATCCCTAGTCCTAAAAGATCACAGTCCTGTACAAGATGGTGCAAGTGGCTGTACATGTAGGCAACTATAGACGCAGCTGACAGACTTCTTGTGGGCTTGCGAGATGTCATGTCTACAGACCCCCCCCCCTGCCATTTTGCCAAGGTAGAGATGAGTGGCCGAAACCGAGACGCACGGGACAGCAGTGGAGGCATTAATTCTGGCCCAATGACAATCGCCAAATGTCTTTACACTTTTTGGTGTTTTGTGTAACAGATGTGTCTTTCCATTCACCACTTTGTTTGGAGGCTGGAATTGTGTTGTGAGTGGAGGAACGTGCGCGGATAGGCTAGTAAATGAGCCCTTTGAAGTGATTGTTTGACAATCGGATGATAACATGGTGACTGGTAATACATTGGTAATACATTTTAAAAGTAAAATGACAAATCTTTATGACTAGGCCCACAGAGATGCTGTTGAATTAATAGGGATTCTAAATATAATTCTATGATTAGGCCCCACAGCCGGCCCGCCCATTAGGCAGGATTAGGCAGCCGCCTAGAGCTGCAGTTTGACGAGGGCTGCATTTTCTGAGCTAAACTGAGTAAGACGCACCTTCAACAACACATAACACCTCACATTATTCTGCCCAAAAACAATGATAACTTCACTCACCCAGTGGCATTAGGGCTATATAGGTGAGCTCTGATGCCGACCCATGATAAGCAGTGCTCACTTTGCCAAAGGCAGGGGCTCAAAATATTTAGCTTGGCCATGCTTGGTTGTTGGCGCTCCAGCAACGCTTCATCAAATTCATTTAACATAGGCTAAATGATGTTGCCTACGGTAGAAAGAGTAGTACCGTATGTTTTTTCTGTAGACTGGAGACCAAATGTATTACAATGCCATGAGACAGACACTTTAAATTATTAACTTATTAGTGAGGAAAAAGTGCAGGAGAAAGTCAACTAAAAAGGCAAACGGGCAGACCTCAGCTTTGGAGCGGCTGCGGCATAATCAAACAGAGGTGGACAGCAAATGGTGCTGAAAATAATTAATTTAAACAATTGTCTTCATTTTAATTCGACTTCACTAACAACAAGAGGGCTTTGTTGGAGCTTATTTCTTCCTATAAAAAAAAAGAAGAGGTAGGCCCCATGGATTTGTCAGTATAGCCAAATCCTCCAATACTGTCACCATGCACTCGTAAAGTCTGAGAAGGGCTTGGTGTGTTTGGTTAAAACCAGGCTCAAATAGAGTGAGGGTATACCATACCCTTTGTTAAAGAAAAGGGCAAAAAGGATAACTATTGTTAGCATTATATTTTAAAATAAATAAGAAGTATCCAGATAATATGAAGCGTTCTAAAACAATGCATAATGATGCTTTATGCTAGAAACAAGCTTTAAAATGCCCACAAAAGGCTTCCAGAGTGGCGCAGCGGTCTAAGGTACTGCATCGCAGTGCTTGAGGCGTCACTACAGACCCAGGTTCGATCCCAGGCTGTGTCACAACCGGCCGTGACCGGGAGTCCCATAGGGTGGGCACAATTTGCCCAGCGTCGTCCGGGTTAGGGGGAGGGCATTTACTTGGCTCATCACGCTCTAGCGACTCCTTGTGGCGGGCCGGGCGCCTGCAGGCTGACTTCGGTTGTCAGTTGAGCAGTGTTTCCTCCGACACATTAGTGCAGCTGGTTAAGCGGGTGGGTGTTAAGAAGCGCGGTTTGGCGGGTCATGTTTCGGAGGACGCATGACTTGACCTTCGCCTCTCCCGAGCCTGTTGGGGAGTTGCAGTGATGAGACAAGATTGTAATTGGATCGCAATTGGATATCACAAAATTGGGGAGAAAAAATTTAATAAAAAAACACAAAAGATGTGACTCTGATGCATATGGGGATATATTGATTCGTCTCTATGACATGCTGAGCTGTGGCCTTCAATATTCGAGGAGACAAAAAATTAACTTTGCTCTTTTGTCCCTATTAATTGAGCTTTTCATTTTCTGAAAAGAGAAGATGTTTAAACCCAGGCAGCTTTTAGGGAAGGACATCTGTTGTTGGGTTAAGCAATGGACGAGTAGCCAGCAGTTGAAGCTTACATTTTTCTGCGTCAGTCGAGCCTCTGTCTGGGTGGAAAGGTAACTTTCGAAAGTGCCATGCTTAGATTCATAAGGAGGTCTAATATTTTATTATTTGCAAACAGCAACCGTCTCGTTGCAAACAAGACACTCTGGTTTGACATTGGAGAAATATGGTAAGAATGCTTATTTCTCAGTCTATTCTATCCTAAAACTTATATTTTCATTATTCCCCTGTCTTTTGAGACTTTTTCAGAGGGATATTTTCTCTTTATTGCGAGCTGTTTTTCCCAATCAACGCACAAAGAAATATAAAAAACAAATTTAATAGAGACATTGGTGATTTTATCAGTGTAATCAGATTTAAAATATTTGGATATGTTATTGACATTGACATATAGCCTACTAACCAGATGTGTTGAATTGTGTTTAGTTTGTAGCATAGGCATATGAATTGGGCTGCTATTATATTCTGCCGATTATAAGGTGAGAAAATAATTGGCCCAATTTGCCGACCCCTGCTGTAACCTACACTATTCTAGTTTAGCAGGGATAGAAGGGAGATGGCAATTTCCTGTCTCACTTAGGGCGGCAGAACGTACAGGGCCGCTCTGCCGCAGATACATTTGTTTGGTGCACGCACAGGAGATCCCATACCGGGAATAAATTAAATATACTTTCATCCCTGGTTATAATAGTGGCCAAGTAGGCTACTATGGCTATTTGATCATAATGTAGGCCTATCAGAGTGGCCTACCATAAAAACAAAACTATGGAGACAATGCATCCCATAACATTTTAACATGGAAATAGCTGTTCCATCATTCAGCCTACAGTAGCAGACAATGTGTGGTGTTCAATGTAGACCTACATTCCATAAGACTTTTTAAAAAACATGTAGGGATTGACATTAACCTGCTTATCCACTTGTCCTTCAGACAAGGAGGTGACTGAAATGTTGTGTTGTTTGATGCAAGAAACCACTTTACAAAATAAAACACATTATTATTCCCATACCATTATTACAGAAAATCAGTCAAATTATGCTACTCTCTGCCTATTGGCTACTTATCTTATTCAAGCCTGTCTCAAAATACAACACTGCCCCAAAATACAACACTGCCCCAAAATACAACACTGCCCCAAAATACAACACTGCCCCAAAATACAACACTGCCCCAAAATACAACACTGCCCCAAAATACAACACTGCCCCAAAATACAACACTGCCCCAAAATACAACACTGTCTCAAAATACAACACTGCCCCAAAATACAACACTGCCCCAAAATACAACACTGCCCCAAAATACAACACTGCCCCAAAATACAACACTGCCTCAAAATACAACACTGCCCCAAAATACAACACTGCCCCAAAATACAACACTGCCCCAAAATACAACACTGCCCCAAAATACAACACTGCCCCAAAATACAACACTGCCCCAAAATACAACACTGTCTCAAAATACAACACTGCCCCAAAATACAACACTGCCCCAAAATACAACACTGCCCCTTACAGAAAAAAAAGCTGTTTACCTGACTTGCTTCTCAAAGATGTCTAGAAATGTACATGTTTTGTGCTCTTGTAGGAAGCAACCACTCCCCCATTGCTGACTAGAAATGAGCTATAACTGGGGTAATAACTCACTTACTTACACACCTGGCTACATGCAGCTCTTGCTTTAATCTCAAAACAACCACATCTACTCGTGACCACTCATGCTGTAAACACAGTCCAGTTCAAAGTGAATGGCACAGATCCATATAAGGCAATGGTCTATTTGCATATAGGCCTACTGCAGCGCTGATTGGTTATGTTGCACCGGTCTGTGTAGAGTATGGGCCTGAGTCATGCCTGTCAATGCAATAGAATCCTACTCCAATGCACTTTGCCTAAAATAAAATCTCTTGCATAGTTTGTTTTGTTTCGGTATATTGCATTGAATGTGGCTCACAATTCGCACAGTTGAGGGAAACGTTGATAGTGTTAACTAAAGGGGAAAACTAGAAAGTTGAGTGAAGTTCAATCTCGTGCTTCTCTGCGCCCGTGCACGCCGCAGCTTAGAGGGAACATTGCTCACTATTAATATCCTCACTATGATGAGGTTTTGATGTAAGTTCCCTCTTTTCATTTTCCAACTTCCTGTCTAAATTATCCTAAAGTATCTCAGAATGTATTGTGTAACTCAATTAAGTTACTTATAGATGATTTGGACATGATTTGGAAAATGCTAATTTAGGTACCATTGGCTTGCATTAGATTGCCCCAAACATACTCTCTTTAAATGTATGAAAACATTATTTCAAAATGTTCCTCTCTAACCATGTAGATTGTTTATCTTTAGGCTCCCCTACTGGGAGTGTTTAACCCAGGGAGGTGTTTAACCCCAAGCCACCCTACTTTCCTAAAAATGTAATACGTTTTTGTTTATATTGGTGGTGGTTTGTCTCAATCGCCCACTGGAGTTTATAGTTTACCCACTTTTTTTACCACTTCATCAATGTTTAGGACATATCAGTTGCTCCTTGAAACTAGGCTTATAGGTGGTTAGTTGATGAAGCCCTCTGTGTAGAGGACAGAATGTGATGTTCTGATGGCTGTTCTGTGTCTGTCCAAGAAGATAATCAATTGACCCACTGATAATGAAGTTAACAAACACAACAGAGCAGGTCACATTCTGGGCCTAGCTTACATAGAATATAATGCTGCAGGCGAAGGTCAGGGTCAGGCATCGCAATTTCACAGGGACACCTTCCCTGTCAACACTCTCTCGCTTTTTCTCTCTCTCTCTCTAGCTGAATCCCAAATCACCCCCTTGGCCCTCCATTTGCGCGTTCACGTGCCTCTCCACCATATGCACAAGTGTACCAAAGCTGAGGGAGGGAAAATTATGGAGGGTGTATGGGCTAATTAAACCTTCCGATAACCACTTCATCCAAGCCAGCAACGCTGCCGGTTTCAGAGCGAAGTGGAATCCTATAAGGCACCACCTTATTTTTGAGTTTGTGCAGTTTCACACAAAATAATGTAGGAGATGTGCCTAATTATATGTCACATGCATTTGTTTATGTCGGATTTCGAAACTTGACACATGTAAAAGATTAAACTGTTAAATTCGAATTTCATGCTTGTTTTATTATTTAAAAGTGGAACATGAATTGTATCATTCAAGTCACAAGTGTGTCCCGAAGTTGATGGGTTTATTGATCCCATCTCCACTCTCTGGAAGTCACCCTTGGAGTTTCGTCAGCAACACGTGACAACGGAGGGCCCTCCGAGCGAGTTGGTAGGGGCGAGGGGGTGGTTTGGGATTCACAGTCTCACTTTCTCTCTCTCACACACACACACCCTAATTTCTCTGGATCATATTGGTTTCTTATATGAAGACTGTACCTGTCTATAACTTTGTGTCTATCACTCCTGTGTGTACAGTTACCTACTTGTACTGTATCCTACCTGTGTGTCTGCATACTACAGCCTATCACTGACCGGTATGTGTACAGTTAAAGTTACCAATGTGTAGTGGTTCCTACCTGTGTGTTGAGTTACCTACTATATCCTACCTGTATGTGTACACTCCCTCTGGCCGTAGTTTAGTGGTTCTTATATAAAGACTTTAGCGGATTATCAGAGTCATGGTGGGATTACTGCAGTCACGAGCACAGCTGTAATCCACAGCATTCCGTCACCACCACCGCAACATAGATCTCAATACCATTCCCACTCCCTGTCCCAATCTCAGTCGTCATCCCAATCTCAGTTATAATTCACTATCAGCTCTCTATCACAGCTACATTCCCCCCTCATCCCAATCCTTTTCCTTTTCATTTCTTTCTCACTTACCTACGGTTCACCCCCTCTTCTCTCTGCCTCATTCTATATCCTACGGTTCACCCCCTCTTCTCTCTGTCTCATTCTATATCCAACGGTTCACCCCCTCTTCTCTCTGCCTCATTCTATATCCTACGGTTCACCCCCTCTTCTCTCTGTCTCATTCTATATCCAACGGTTCACCCCCTCTTCTCTCTGTCTCATTCTATATCCTACGGTTCACCCCCTCTTCTCTCTGCCTCATTCTATATCCTACGGTTCACCCCCTCTTCTCTCTGTCTCATTCTATATCCAACGGTTCACCCCCTCTTCTCTCTGTCTCATTCTATATCCTACGGTTCACCCCCTCTTCTCTCTGCCTCATTCTATATCCTACGGTTCACCCCCTCTTCTCTTTGTCTCATTCTATATTCTACGGTTCACCCCCTCTTCTCTCTGTCTCATTCTATATCCTACGGTTCACCCCCTCTTCTCTCTGCCTCATTCTATATCCTACGGTTCACCCCCTCTTCTCTCTGTCTCATTCTATATCCTACGGTTCACCCCCTCTTCTCTCTGTCTCAGTCTATATCCTACGGTTCACCCCCTCTTCTCTCTGTCTCATTCTATATCCTATGGTTCACCCCCTCTTCTCTCTGCCTCATTCTATATCCTACGGTTCACCCCCTCTTCTCTCTGCCTCATTCTATATCCTACGGTTCACCCCCTCTTCTCTCTGCCTCATTCTATATCCTACGGTTCACCCCCTCTTCTCTCTGCCTCATTCTATATCCTACGGTTCACCCCCTCTTCTCTCTGCCTCATTCTATATCCTACGGTTCACCCCTTCTTCTCTCTGTCTCATTCTATATCCTACGGTTCACCCCCTCTTCTCTCTGTCTCATTCTATATCCTACGGTTCACCCCCTCTTCTCTCTGTCTCATTCTATATCCAACGGTTCACCCCCTCTTCTCTCTGCCTCATTCTATATCCTACGGTTCATCCCCTCTTCTCTCTGTCTCATTCTATATCCTACGGTTCACCCCCTCTTCTCTCTGTCTCATTCTATATCCTACGGTTCACCCCCTCTTCTCTCTGTCTCATTCTATATCCTACGGTTCACCCCCTCTTCTCTCTGTCTCATTCTATATCCTACGGTTCACCCCCTCTTCTCTCTGTCTCATTCTATATCCAACGGTTCACCCCCTCTTCTCTCTGTCTCATTCTATATCCAACGGTTCACCCCCTCTTCTCTCTGTCTCATTCTATATCCAACGGTTCACCCCCTCTTCTCTCTGTCTCATTCTATATCCTACGGTTCACCCCCTCTTCTCTCTGTCTCATTCTATATCCTACGGTTCATCCCCTCTTCTCTCTGCCTCATTCTATATCCTACGGTTCACCCCCTCTTCTCTCTGCCTCATTCTATATCCTACGGTTCACCCCCTCTTTTCTCTGTCTCATTCTATATTCTACGGTTCTCCTCCTCTTCTCTCTGCCTCATTCTATATCCTACGGTTCACCCCCTCTTCTCTCTGTCTCATTCTATATCCTACGGTTCACCCCCTCTTCTCTCTGTCTCATTCTATATTCTACGGTTCACCCCCTCTTCTCTCTGCCTCATTCTATATCCTACGGTACACCCCCTCTTCTCTCTGTCTCATTCTCCCTCTTTCTCCTTTCCTTTCTTTAGCAGCATGATTAATCAAATGTTGCCTCTGTAACACATCAGTATTCCTCTGTAGTTGTTTCCATATGATACAGCACCATGTACACTGCAGTGTTGTGATCAACAGTAGCATGGCAGTGTCCTTTAGCATTACAATGGAATGGCCCCAGGCTAGTTGTATAGGGGATATGTAATTCCCTCGCTGTGTCACAAATACATGTGTGTTTGTGTGGTATGGTTTTACTATCCTTGTGGGGACCAGAAGTCCTCACAAGGATAGTAAAACAAGGAAAATTGGGGACATTTCGCCAGTCCCCACAAGGGAAAAGGCTTTTTTAGGCTCAGGGGTTAGAGTTAGAATTAGGGTTAGAATTAGGTTTAGGGTTAGAGTTAGGGTTAGTTTTAAGGTTAGGATTTTGGGGTTAAGGTTAGCGTTAGGATTAAGGGTTATGGAAAATAGGATTTTGAATGGGAATCAATTGTTTGGTCCCCAGAAGGATAGTAAAATAAACATGTGTGTGTGTGTGTGTGTGTGTGTGTGTGTGTGTGTGTTTGCAATAACCTTCAAGATGTACAGTATTGGGGCCCAAATTCACACCTTATTCACCTGTTTGAGTCATAAAATCTTACCATAAAGATATACAGTACACTATCACAATGGAAATGGTTCTCTTATTCCACCCCTCTGTTTCTCTTTATTCCAGGTTCCATGTCTTGATGGAGACATTTTCATTTGTAATTCCCAAGACATTTCTTCCCATTCTTTCCAAGAAGATGGATACACAACATCAGCATTCCCAGTAAACTGAGCACAATACTATTTGTTGTGCTACAAGAGATACACCAGATCACCCAGACAGACCAAGTCTCAAGGAACAGGTAACTGATTAGATTATTTTCTTGGTTTTATTATTGGTTTTCATTGAGCTATTCCAAATGAAGATGAAAACAGTAGATGGTTAGAGAGGGTGAGTCACTCCTGCTCTTTTGGCCTTTACCGTTTTACCTTCTCAGAATGTCCACAAGACAAGACCTGTCTGCTTACATCATCAGAGCATCTGTTTTAACAAAAGAGCTCTGAAATCATGGTTTTATCTCTGTTTTTGCGTGTATTGTCATGTTATTCCCAGGTTGGCAGAGACACAGGAGAGGCGACATGGGAGGAACAAAACCAGATGGGATAAGAAATGTGATGACTGACTGAGCAAAATAAGAAAACGTCAGAGAAAGAAGGAAAGAGAGAAGGATTGTGTGTTCTATCCTTTCTCAGAAATGCAGCCTCTACATTCCTGTTACTATGCCTGAGAGAGGGAGGGCAGTAGACCAGTCCAAATGAACCCCTACGTCACCTCTCACTTTAGGAGGGATCTCTTTCCCCACTTCCACTTGTTGTAGAGGCTTCTCTTCTCTTCACCCCCCCCTTACTGTTTGTGTGACATGGGTACACCTGTCTGTGTGTAAACCTAGGACAGTAGGTAACACCTGTCTCTGTGTAAACCTAGGACAGTAGGTAACACCTGTCTCTGTGTAAACCTAGGACAGCAGGTAACATCTCTGTGTAAACCTAGGACAGCAGGTAACATCTGTCTCTGTGTAAACCTAGGACAGTAGGTAACATCTGTCTCTGTGTAAACCTAGGACAGTAGGTAACACCTGTCTCTGTAAACCTAGGACAGTAGGTAACACCTGTCTCTGTAAACCTAGGACAGTAGGTAACACCTGTCTCTGTGTAAACCTAGGACAGTAGGTAACACCTGTCTCTGTGTAAACCTATGACAGTAGGTAACACCTGTCTCTGTGTAAACCTAGGACAGTAGGTAACACCTGTCTCTGTGTAAACCTAGGACAGTAGGTAACACCTGTCTGTGTAAACCTATGACAGTAGGTAACACCTGTCTCTGTGTAAACCTAGGACAGTAGGTAACACCTGTCTCTGTGTAAACCTAGAACAGTAGGTAACATCTGTCTCTGTGTAAACCTATGACAGTAGGTAACATCTGTCTCTGTGTAAACCTAGGACAGTAGGTAATATCTGTCTCTGTGTAAACCTAGGACAGTAGGTAACACCTGTCTCTGTGTAAACTTAGGACAACAGGTAACAACTGTTGCCTTGGTATTCTCCTGTGTTGTGCCTTTGCTACTCCTAGTCAGGGTGTTACACTGTAAACTGTCCTCAGTGATCTGGTCAAGGTGTTACACTGTAAACTGTCCTCGGGCAGCTGGTGAAGGTGTTACACTGTAAACTGTTCCCCAGGAACCTAGTAACATGTTTAGCTTGTTCACTGGGGGTCAAAGACTTGCCAGTGTTCGAAACCACAGTCCACTGGAAATGTGTACGGAAGGTAAAGTCTAATATCACAACCAAACCTTTTTTATGTCATGTGGATTTGCCCTGAATCAAACCTTTTGAGTTTTCTTTGTTTTTGTTTTTATCCCTAAGGGATTTTGCATGCAACAAAAAAGAATTCTCCCTCCCCAAAATATGACCTTTGTTTGCCTCAGTGGGTTGTCGTTTTTACCCAGTCTTCCTTGCACGTCCTCTGCACATTATTCCCACATTTCCCCAAATATTTTCCAAAGGAATTAGACTGGAAGCTTTTCGGAAATGGATAAACGTGTGTGTTCTCTGTCAAGCAGGGTTGTTGAGTGTGACACTTGAACCAAGAGGAGAGAACTAAAGCCAAACCCTGTTTGGAAAAAAACAAGGACACAGCACCTCCCGTCCCAGGATCGGACAGGATTTGACCTCTGAAATAACATTTGATCTCTGAGTTTTCGTAGAGGTCATCCACAAGTGTATGCCCTGTGTGCCTGTTACCCCTCCCCTCTTTCCCCACAACCGGCCAATCGGATTCTGCTCCTCCTACACATACACATTCACTTTGACTCTATATAGGTGTTGTATAGAATTAATCCTGGTATAATATGTATAGGATGGTACACAAAAATAGGTACACAAAAAGTACACGCACTCGTACATGCCTTGGCGTTCTAGTCAAGTAATTTCATTCTCTCTTCTTTTCTTTCTTGTCTTTTGTTCACTTGTGTCTTTCTCCCTCATCCCCCCTTTGTTATAGAGAATTCTCCCATGCAGTTGTAGTGGAGAGTAAGTCTCCTTATGGTTGTATACATTTTGAAAACACTGAGTTAATCCGATGAAGTTGATCTGGTCAGTAGTCAGTCTGTGCAGTGTGTTTTGTACTGAATTGACAATGCCTTTGGGAGAAACACAGAGACCCTCAGGAATAGGATATCCTGTTTAAAAAAGCAGTCACCTGAGAGAGCAACAAACATATTTTAAATGTCTCTAAACGTCTGCTTTTGTTGTGCCGAGAACTCAAATGACTTTTGAGGACATTTGTGGCTTGGAAAAGATACTTGGATTTGAGGGGAAACTGCTGGTCACAGTCTCCCGCTTGTGAGAGACACTGAGTGAGTATTATTTACACAGTGCATGGCTACTGTAGCTCATAAATGTATTCAGAGGCCCTGTAGCAAAGGAAACATAGATATAAAAGGGTGGAGAAACATTCTGACTGATAGGAAGTGAATGTATTGGAATTGTGTACCATTATCTGAATCAATAGTCTAAGGAGTTCCTCCTCTGTTTCAATCTGCCCTGTGTATTTACCATGACCAAACCACTGGGACGTGAAGATCTTGGAATGTAAGAAACAGCATGCTATTCTTTTCTCTGCTGGTTGCATGCTAGATATGTGTTAGAAACATAGAGACCGTTTGACTGTACTGTACCCTGGATCTACCCCTGGACTCTGTATTGTCATATTGCACTTTAGTGAATGTGGGGAGTATATATCCTCAAAACATATCCTTACTACTACCCCATTGTATCCCCAGCTCTCATCCTTTCAAGCTTCTCTGTTTCTGTAGCCTGCTCAATGTGTTTCCCTGGTGCTGTTTCAAACTGTCAGCAAAACTCCCGCTCCCTCGTAAGATGGCCACAGACTATGGGTCACTCCTGTTGATACCTTGGACACGTTGTGTGTAACCTCCCTCTTCAGCCCAAAGGAGTGTAAGTACTACAGGGACTATACAGTATTACTGCCAGACTGCCTATTTGCTGCTGTGGAATACGTTTCTGAAATGACACTGCCTATTGACCAGAGGAGTATATACAGCAACGACTTGACCACTGAGCTTCCCTTCAAGAGAATGGAAGGAAGACTGTGAATCAGGACACAGTAGAGGTGTGAGTAACCCTGACTGTTATTAAAAACTTGTTTAAGTGGAACAATGATCTGGGAACTGCGGGAAGTAATCTACTGCTGGATACAGTTTTTCCTCATGGATCTACATTTACCACATCAGATGGATTACTTTTCACCATAGAAACAGTGGAACTGGAAAGAAGTACAGAACACCAGGTTTTTATCAATACCTAGGTGGTCACAAACTCACAAACCACATAGGAGTTGAGACTACAGCGTCATCAGCGTAAGACATTGTATTTAGCACCATGGGAGCGGCGCGTGTTAAGCGACGTTTCAGTGCGGTGGTTGACGGGCTGGTAGACGAGGAGGAAGTCATAAAGCTGGCTCTGAGTGTTGCTGACACAGCCAGGGCGGGGGGGAGCACGGGAGGCTCAGGGAGCCCAACCAGCTCCTCTCCCACCCATAACCGCAATGGCAAATCACTCCCCCTGCAGGGCAACGGCAGCAATGCACGGAGGCCCAGCAGAGCCCGGGAGGCAGGAGGAGGGGAAGGAGGGATGAGAGGAGGAGGGCACTCAGGACTGAGGGGCGGGAGGGATGGAAGTCTGGGGGGAAGGGGAGAAGGCTGTTCGTCCTCGGACAGAGATTCGACACTGTCGTCCCCTTCCTCCTCCAGCCGCCGGCCCACCCGGCGCTCTAGACGCCGGCCCCGTCACCGCTTTGTGGGCAAGGACGGGCGCTGCAACGTCACCTTCGTCAACATGAGCGAGAGGGGCCAGCGTTACCTCAGCGACCTCTTCACCACCTGTGTGGACATCCGCTGGCGTTGGATGCTCGTCATCTTCTGCCTCTCCTTCCTCCTTTCCTGGCTGCTCTTTGGCTTTGCCTTCTGGCTCATTGCCGCCGCGCACGGGGACTTCGCCATCCGCCTCAACCCCAGCTCGGGTGCCTCTTCCGGGGGAGGAGATGAGTCCGGGGCAGGGGCGGTGGTGGAAGTGGAGGAAACGTGTTTCGTCCAGGTGAACAGCTTCATGGCGGCCTTCCTGTTCTCCCTGGAGACGCAGACATCCATCGGTTACGGCTTCCGCAGCGTGACCGAGGCCTGCCCCCTGGCGGTGATGGCGGTCGTCTTGCAGTGCATTGTGGGCTGCATCATTGACGCCTTCATCATCGGGGCGGTCATGGTGAAGATCGCTAAGCCCAAGAAGCGTAACGAGACACTGTTGTTCTCTGACACGGCAGTGGTGGCGCTGAGAGACGGGAAACTCTGCATGATGTGGAGGGTGGGGAACCTACGCAGGAGCCACCTGGTAGAGGCACACGTACGTGCACAGCTACTGAAGGTAAGAAAGGAGAGAGTGAAGAAGATAGGTTGAGGGATGAAAGAAGGGAGCAAAGAGACTGAAGGGGGTGTAAACAGTAGAAGAGGCAGGACACATCAGGAACTGTATTGACAATGAGAGAGAGAGAGAGAGAGAGAGAGAGAGAGAGAGAGAGAGAGAGAGAGAGAGAGAGAGAGAGAGAGAGAGAGAGAGAGAGAGAGAGAGAGAGAGAGAGAGAGAGAGAGAGAGAGAGAGAGAGAGAGAGAGAGAGAGAGAGAGAGAGAGAGAGAGAGAGAGAGAGAGAGAGAGAGAGAGAGAGAGAGAGAGAGAGAGAGAGAGAGAGAGAGAGAGAGAGAGAGAGAGAGAGAGAGAGAGAGAGAGAGAGAGAGAGAGCAGTGGAGAGGGAGAGTGGTATTGGTGAGGCCATCTGGACTGTACTCTGATGTCTGTGGTTAATGAGAGCTTGTTTTATTCTCCAGGGGTTTAGAAGATTTACCAAGGGATTAATTTCCCCAGGATTCTTTAACTCAAAACCAATGTGGGTGTGTGTGTGTGTGTGTGTGTGTGTGTGTCTGGTTCTTTCTGTGTACTGTATACAGATAGTACTCTTGTCTGGCCATCTGTTAGTAATTTTGGTGACAGTTTGCGTGGTGGTGTGTGTTCTGACGTATTGTCTGCCTGTCTGTATCTATTGTGTTTCATGTGGCCCTTACCTACCACTGCTTTCATTGTCCTGTGGGTTGTAAAGCTCTAGAGCAGGGAGGTGAAGAGAGTGACATTTAGATATTTTTAAAAGCTTGACCATGTCAAAGTTCAGATGGGGCAGCTTTGAGTTTTGGGGGCTCATGGCAGAATTGTATTCCTCAATGCTGAGGCTGGGGATTGACTCAGGAAAAAGGTTGGGTAGTAAGCCTAGGCCTGCGGAGTATGGTTGCAGACTGGTGCAGCCCAAAAATATAGGCAGGCGAGTGCTTTCTGTGTAACATAACACTTAATGCTTTGGCAATATTTAAGATTGAACTGAACTATGCACAATGTTCCTGTAAACAATGTAAAAACTAAGCACTTAATCATTAACCTCATACCCTCTGTCTTCCCTTTCTCCACCCCTGTTCTTCCCCCCCTCCTCCCCCAGCCGAGGGTGACCCCAGAGGGAGAGTTCCTCCCGCTGGACAACGAGGACATCAACGTGGGCTTCGATACGGGAACCGACCGCATCTTCCTGGTTTCCCCGGTAACCATCGTCCACGAGATCAACGATGAGTCGCCGTTTTTCGAGATGGACCGTCGGACGCTGGAGGACGACGCGGAGCTGGAGGTGGTGGTCATTCTGGAGGGTATGGTGGAGGCCACAGCCATGACTACACAGTGTCGCAGCTCCTACCTCGCCTCCGAGATCCTCTGGGGTCACCGCTTCGAACCCGTGCTTTTCGAGAGGAAGAACTGTTACCAGGTAAGAGCGGGGAGAGGGATATAGAAACAGAAGGGGAAAGAGTTTCTGATCCGCTGGCTTCATCGTTACATTTTCTTATCCCTTTATGTCAAAATTTTAGCCATTCAGCAGACACTCTTATCCAGTGACCCCTCTGTTTTTCTTCTCCAGGTGGACTACTCCTTCTTCCACCGGACCTACGAGATTCCCAGCACACCCTCGTGCAGCGCTAAAGAGTTGGCCGAGCAGAAGTACATCCAGGGCTCACGCTCCTCCTTCTGCTACGAGAACGAAGTAGCTCTGCAGCTCGTCTCCCCTGACAATGACCCTGAGGGCAACCCTGGCGGCTGCCCCTCCCCCCTGACCCGCCGACCCTCCCTCTCACAACACCCCCACACCAACTAACCCGGGGGGAGAGGGAGGCGACAGGCAGAGGGAACATGAAGTGACCCGGGATCCACCGGAAGTCAGGGAGAGACAGAGGGAGAGAGAGGCAGAAAGAGACAGGCAAGATAAAGGTAAGTACTAGATTTAGGGAAAAGGACAACATTGAGAGTGAAGTTTAGAGAGGTGTAGAAAGAGGAACAGAGGACACGACATAGACGGCGAGAGACAAACGGAAAGAGAGATACTGTATACAGTCAAACAGAGAGAGAAAAGGACAGAAAGATAGGACAGAGGAGAGAGAGGGATAGACAGAGAAAGAGGGAAACAGAGCGAGAGTGAAGTGTCATTGAAAGGGGTAGATGGGCTGCTGCTACTCTGACTGAGTTGGCTGATTTGGACCCAGCGATCTTTCAGAATCATTATGAACCCGTCTGTCTCAGACCTGGCCCGTCAACCAACCGCTACATTTACCACTGGCTCCAGCACCTAACTGATCACACATACAACACTGACCCCTCGTGGCTTCAGTCTGTAACTGCAGCTCTGGTTCAGTTACAACTCACACTGGGCACATGGGAGTAAGGTGAAGCTGCCCCCTAGACACTGAGCTATGGTCAGTTTAGCTTTTCTGCCCCTAATGGTGAAGGTGAGGTTTTGGAGAGGCTAAGCTGATCCTAGAACTGTGCCTAAGAGTAACTTCTAACCTGTGTATGTTCAATACTGTGTGACAGAATGAGATAAAACTGAGTATATCTACACATTGAGGGATGCTTCTTATGAACTGAATTCCATGACAAGGCATTATTGATATGTTTTTGATTCTGGTAAGTAATTTGTGTTCTGTTAAGGTTTGAGCCAGAGGTCTGTTGTGTTAGACTACGTGTTAGGGCTGATGTGTAACTAAATGGATACAGAGAAACAGCTGAAAATAAGCAGCGATTTTAAGTGGTTTCTTTGACTTGTACTGTACTTTATGTTGTTATTCTGTATTTATAATGTAAGACTATTATCTATTTGCTTTATTTAATCAAACATTTGCATGTTCAACTGTGTGCAGTGTCAGCACAAAACCATATGAGTGCATAGTTTGGTAACATGTTATTTGAAGGTCTACTTCTAAACTAATGAATATATGTTTAATATGGTTAACTATGGTTAACAAACAAAGGTTTATAAGTACTTTATAAGCAGAACTTCGATTAAAATTTTACCTTATGTTATTTTTTTATTCTACAGTACCCAGCTAAAGGGACAATATTATGTTCATGTTTACCTCTGATGTCTTGAATATGAGATTCTGTCACCTGAGATTCTGTGTTCCTCAAACATTTAACTTTGTAGAATTTTCCTCTGTATTTTCTTTATTTAGTTAATTTGCTGAATACTGTATATTTGGATGAATTTTAAGGTGGAAGTGGGATTTCTTCCTTGATTTTGGAATCAGATGTTAAAGGTAGACTCAGCGATATGACGTAGATGCAGAAAGTAAACAGCATAGTGGGTCAATTTCCGCAAACAACTAAGAGCGTTGAAGTGTGAGGCTAAACGTCTCAGCTGTTTTGGTCTCGTACTTACCACGCTCTAACAGCGTGATCGAACCCGTGGCGCATGCGCAGATACTGTGTGTGACCAGGGGTGAAGGTAAGGCGGTATGGTCCGGTACGGTGTCCCGGCAAAATAAATAGTGGGGGTACGCCGTATCGGTAAAACATGAGCCTATCACAATAATTAAAACAAAATGTCAAGAAAACTGTAGGCTATTACACCATTATTTATCATTACCGTATGTCAGAGGCATGAAAAATGAGCGAATGGACTTGAAAACGGGTGGTATAGCTTACACTCCAAAATGCCATGTGGTTCGACAAAATGTTGCCAAGGCAGAGATGAATGGCTGACACCGAGACGCGTGCAGACAGCAGTGGATGCATAAATTCTGGCCTAATGACAATCACCAAAATGTCATTCAACTTTGTGGTGTTTTGTGTAACAGGTGTCTCTTTCCATTCAAACATCATGACTGGTGGTTTATGCCACAATAAAAGGTAATACATTAAAAAAGTGAAATAACAAATCTTTACGACTACGCCCGCAGAGATCCTAATGAATTAATAGGGATTCTATATGTCATTCTGTGATTAAGCATGTGCACATAGGAGGTCCCGTACTGGGAAGAAATTGAATCTACTTTCACCTGTGTGTGTGACTGTGATAGTGAATTCTTGCATCTCACTCATCTCAATAGCTGCAGTGCTGCTCGTGGCAACGTAATTTAGCTGAGTCTACCTTTAAGGTGACGTTGTTGGAAGTGTCCAGGCCTTGGCAGACCACCCTAAACTGGGACTGTAAATGGACCGTAAACCTGTTGGACTGCAATGACCACTGGAAGCATGTACTGAGGACCTGAAATGTACAACTGTCACTTCAATGCAGTACATTTACAGTGGGGAAAAAAGTATTTAGTCAGCCACCAATTGTGCAAGTTCTCCCACTTAAAAAGATGAGAGAGGCCTGTAATTTACATTATAGGCACACGTCAACTATGACAGACAAAATGAGAGAAATAAATTCCAGAAAATCACATTGTAGGATTTTAAATGAATTTATTTGCAAATTATGGTGAAAAATAAGTATTTGGTCAATAACAAAAGTTTCTCAATACTTTGTTATATACCCTTTGTTGGCAATGACACAGGTCAAACGTTTTCTGTAAGTCTTCACAAGGTTTTCACACACTGTTGCTGGTATTTTGGCCCATTCCTCCATGCAGATCTCCTCTAGAGCAGTGATGTTTTGGGGCTGTCGCTGGGCAACACAGACTTTCAACTCCCTCCAAAGATTTTCTATGGGGTTGAGATCTGGAGACTGGCTAGGCCACTCCAGGACCTTAAAATGCTTCTTACGAAGCCACTCCTTCATTGCCCGGGCGGTGTGTTTGGGATCATTGTCATGCTGAAAGACCCAGCCACGTTTCATCTTCAATGCCCTTGCTGATGGAAGGAGGTTTTCACTCAAAATCTCACGATACATGGCCCCATTCATTCTTTCCTTTAAACGGATCAGTCGTCCTGGTCCCTTTGCAGAAAAACAGCCCCAAAGCATGATGTTTCCACCCCCATGCTTCACAGTAGGTATGGTGTTCTTTGGATGCAACTCAGCATTCTTTGTCCTCCAAACACGACGAGTTGAGTTTTTACCAAAAAGTTATATTTTGGTTTCATCTGACCATATGACATTCTCCCAATCCTCTTCTGGATCATCCAAATGCACTCTAGCAAACTTCAGACGGGCCTGGACATGTACTGGCTTAAGCAGGGGGACACGTCTGGCACTGCAGGATTTGAGTCCCTGGCGGCGTAGTGTGTTACTGATGGTAGGCTTTGTTACTTTGGTCCCAGCTCTCTGCAGGTCATTCACTAGGTCCCCCCGTGTGGTTCTGGGATTTTTGCTCACCGTTCTTGTGATCATTTTTGACCCCACGGGGTGAGATCTTGCGTGGAGCCCCAGATCAAGGGAGATTATCAGTGGTCTTGTATGTCTTCCATTTCCTAATAATTGCTCCCACGGTTGATTTCTTCAAACCAAGCTGCTTACCTATTGCAGATTCAGTCTTCCCAGCCTGGTGCAGGTCTACAATTTTGTTTCTGGTGTCCTTTGACAGCTCTTTGGTCTTGGCCATAGTGGAGTTTGGAGTGTGACTGTTTGAGGTTGTGGACAGGTGTCTTTTATACTGATAACAAGTTCAAACAGGTGCCATTAATACAGGTAACGAGTTGAGGACAGAGGAGCCTCTTAAAGAAGAAGTTACAGGTCTGTGAGAGCCAGAAATCTTGCTTGTTTGTAGGTGACCAAATACTTATTTTCCACCATAATTTGCAAATAAATTCATTAAAAATCCTACAATTTGATTTTCTGGAGAAAAAAATTCTCAATTTGTCTGTCATAGTTGACGTGTACCTATGATGAAAATTACAGGCATCTCTCATCTTTTTAAGTGGGAGAACTTGCACAATTGGTGGCTGACTAAATACTTTTTTTCCCCACTGTACGTACAGTGAGGGAAAAAAGTATTTGATCCCCTGCTAATTTTGTACGTTTGCCCACTGACAAAGAAATGATCAGTCTATAATTTTAATGGTAGGTTTATTTGAACAGTGAGAGACAGAATAACAACAACAAAAATCCAGAAAAACGCATGTCAAAAATGCTATAAATTGATTTGCATTTTAATGAGGGAAATAAGTATTTGACCCCTTTGCAAAACATGACTTAGTACTTGGTGGCAAAACCCTTGTTGGCAATCACAGAGGTCAGACGTTTCTTGTAGTTGCACACATCTCAGGAGAGATTTTGTCCCACTCCTCTTTGCAGATCTTCTCCAAGTCATTAAGGTTTCGAGGCTGACGTTTGGCAACTCGAACCTTCAGCTCCCTCCACAGATTTTCTATGGGATTAAGGTCTGGAGACTGGCTAGGCCACTCCAGGACCTTAATGTGCTTCTTCTTGAGCCACTCCTTTGTTGCCTTGGCTGTGTGTTTTGGGTCATTGTCATGCTGGAATACCCATCCACGACCCATTTTCAATGCCCTGGCTGAGGGAAGGAGGTTCTCACCCAAGATTTGACGGTACATGGCCCTGTCCATCGTCCCTTTGATGCGGTGAAGTTGTCCTGTCCCCTTAGTAAAAAAACACCCCCAAAGCATAAAGTTTCCGCCTCCATGTTTGACGGTGGGGATGGTGTTCTTGGGGTCATAGGCAGCATTCCTCATCCTCCAAACACGGCGAGTTGTGTTGATGCCAAAGAGCTCCATTTTGGTCTCATCTGACCACAATACTTTCACCCAGTTCTCCTCTGAATCATTCAGATGTTCATTGGCAAACTTCAGACGGGCATGTATATGTGCTTTCTTGAGCAGGGGGACCTTGCGGGCGCTGCAGGATTTCAGTCCTTCATGGCGTAGTGTGTTACCAATTGTTTTCTTGGTGACTATGGTCCCAGCTACCTTGAGATCATTGACAAGATCATCCCGTGTAGTTCTGGGCTGATTCCTCACCATTCTCATGATCATTGCAACTCCACGAGGTGAGATCTTGCATGGAGCCCAAGGCCGAGGGAGATTGACAGTTATTTTGTGTTTCTTCCATTTGCGAATAATTGCACCAACTGTTGTCACCTTCTCACCAAGCTGCTTGGCGATGGTCTTGTAGCCCATTCCAGCCTTGTGTAGGTCTACAATCTTGTCCCTGACATCCTTGGAGAGCTCTTTGGTCTTGGCCATGGTGGAGAGTTTGGAATCTGATTGATTGATTGCTTCTGTGGACAGGTCTCTTTATACAGGTAACAAACTGAGATTAGGAGCACTCCCTTTAAGAGTGTGCTCCTAATCTCAGCTCATTACCTATATAAAAGACACCTGGGAGCCAGAAATCTTTCTGATTGAGAGGGGGTCAAATACTTATTTCCCTCATTAAAATGCAAATCAATTTATAACATTTTAGACATGCGTTTTTCTTGATTTTTTTGTTGTTATTCTGTCTCTCACTGTTCAAATAAACCTACCATTAAAATAATAGACTGATCATTTCTTTGTCAGTGGGCAAACGTACAAAATCAGCAGGAGATCAAATACTTTTTTCCCTCACTGTATGGAAAACCTCCCTGACCACTCCCTACGTCTTCCTGTTCTGACTGTAAACTGTGAGGGCTCACAACTGCACTGACAAACCACCTGAGGCGGAATTGAATTTCTGTGACATTCTGTTCTCTGAGAAAGGTTCTGTTCATAGAATTAGAATGGATGACTAATCCGGAATTCTGTGGTTCTGCTTTGGTTGGTGTCTGTCTCACACTATCTATGTGGGAGACTAATGCATTGGGTGGTGCCTTCAAAAATAAGTGTAAGCCATTATTCTGTAACTAGCACACCATTTGCAATGTTCAAAATAGTTTTTTTTTATTGCATGTCTATTTTGTTGAATCGTGTAACTCTTCTAAAAGTGATGGTTTCCTAAATATGTATACTGATGTTATTGAGAGATAAGGAGTTCTAACTTCTATGCAGTTACTACCACAATATTTAGTCACACTTTACATAAAGTTAAACTGCCATGTGGTATTACATAATAACTAAGTCATTATTTCAAATAGAATCTAGTCAGTTTCCTTTTGCAGTATTACAATTCAAAATCATTGGGTTATGCACCTTACCTGCAGTTACCATGCACAACTGAATCTACATGATATAGCTTAATGTAAAGTGTTGACCAATTGTCTTGACCGCTAGATGATACAATAGGGTTGTATTGGTCTACCTACTGCAAGGACTCTGAAACTTTTACTTGCATCTTTGCACAGAAGTAAGTCGACACTATGGATTAACTCAAAGGCAAATATCACATACATACAAAGCACTGTGAAAGCACACTGAAATGGCTATTGAAATGGCATTTTAAGACGTCACATACTGTATATGGAAAGTAGCACTTCACACACACTGACCTTTTGAACAGGAAACATGGATATTTCACTTTTTAGAAGCAGATTCCATTATATGATTTACAACCATATTGATCGGTTATGGTTGGTGTTATTGACATTTATTCAACTTCCATGTCTTTCCTTATTTTTCTATGTCTCCATGGCTACCGAGTTCTATTTATAGGTGAATGGTAGGTCCCGACTGCTCCACTTCCTATGGGGGGTAACTTGAACCCAGACCACCAGCACTCTGACCTCTGACCTCTGTGTTAGTCATTTTTTTTATGCATCCCACACAACAAAAACATAGCCAGATGGATTACTTGATGACTTCCTGGTTGGTTGCTTTATTAGATTCCAGAGAAAAATTATGATATTTCAGGTCAAGGTCTGTTGGGATGTAGGTTACAAGTGGAATCGGGTTGCTACTAGCTGTGCTCTTTTATTTATTTTTCTCCAGATACAACTGTATACGTTTCCCATCATTCTCTGCTGTATCACAAAAAAATGTAATTTCACTACTGTTTGTGGCAGAAAGCGATTCCATGTGAAAAAGAATGGCGCTATAGAGCAAATAAAACACATTGATTGATATGAGTCGATTCTGGTTTATTTTGTACTTGAGTCTCAGATTCGCTCATTGACAAATACATGTCTAATTTATTTGCTCAATGGAAAGGTGCATAGGCCTGCATATCTGCAAAAGACTGCCGCCATTACATTACAGTTGTCGGTGTGGTCGGTCAGACGCCAGCCAGACATCAACACAGGATTCTTAAGACTCGGAGACGTAAACTGTTAGTAGGAATCTGGGGCGGTCACCTCTTTTAGTAGCCCGGCTTTTCCAATAGAAAGTCCTTATGCACAGGTCTAAGATCAGCTTAGTACTTTCTCCGAACCCTAACATTAACCATTAAAGTAAACCCAAAACCGACCTTAGATCAATGTCAAGGGACTATTCCGTCCCACTCCGAGTGACAGACAGGGGATGCTTTCATCAACAAAGAGCGCGCAAATCTCCCTACTCCACCGCGAGAATACTGCATTGGCACCTGCTACTTTACTCCAGTTGGGCATTCCACACGTCCGTTAGACTGATGGGCCTGCCCAATCTTTTGTCTGATTGGTTAGAATTTGTGACAATTGGGATCTCTCGATATCCCATTTGTTGTCGCCTGCAGCTGTGCCAGTGAAGGGGTGGGACGGGATCGTCTCATTCAATGGGCGGGGATTCACAGCAGTTGTAGATTTTCATTCGAAGACTCTATTCTTAAGGCGGGACATAAATTGACGTTCTTTTTTTATTGGTGTACAGACAGGAAGCGCTTGTGCTGCACTGAAGCCGGCGCTTTGCCCTCACCCTTCTGTCTGTCTGTTTTATGATCAGTAGAATGTGTGTGTGCGGCTTCGACTGAGAGAGCGGTGTAATGATAAAAGCCGCATTTGCGGTACACTCCTCGCACCTCATATAAGTCAGGAAAAAACGGAGAAACCGCCTTATTTCATTCTTCTTCGAGCCCTAGACTTATCCACGTCTCTGAGAACATTGTGAAGGTGAGATATTTAGTTACCAATAGCCAACTCTAATTCAGT
Source organism: Coregonus clupeaformis (assembly GCF_020615455.1). Lineage (NCBI taxonomy): Eukaryota > Metazoa > Chordata > Actinopteri > Salmoniformes > Salmonidae > Coregonus > Coregonus clupeaformis. The sequence goes on from NW_025533650.1 coordinate 541,121, forward strand.
CGTAGATAGTCTAATATCCTGCACGGCGACGTATCATATTTCATTAGTGTTGGCTACTTGCTAACCTAGCTAGGTTAGTCTAAATGCGGATGGCATAACACCGAAAATTACACCCGATAGGGGACCTTCCAGCGGCGTGCAGCCTGGCCCTCCGGTTAGCATGCAGGCCCAGGAATGGTACAAAACGATCACACAGCAAACCGACAATATTGTAAGCTGTTAGACAAGAGAATGCAAGCAGTTGTATATAAGTTGCTTTATTAAGGGTTTATTATAAGGCTATTATTATAACGCTATTAGGTCTTCTTATCCGTAAACTATTCGTATTATTAACCTATTATTATTAGTAATATTCTTAATATTCTTATTAGGTTATTATTTAACCCACATTAGTGACTGACCACCCCAAAGCTAGCTACAAGGCTAAATGATATGCGCTCTCTATAATGTGGTCCATTGAGTCTATCATTAGGTTAAATGCAATAATGAATCCTCTAATCATTATTCATACATCATGCTCGAGGTGTGGTTGGCGTTTGGCTTCATGGCTTTGTCGGGTGGTATGGTGTTGCAGGTTGTAGAATGGGAATCTTTCGTATAGCTCCCGTTAGCGGACGCACTAATATTTTGGCCGGGGGAGCTTGCTAGTGTGTCTGTCTGCCTGTGACAGTTTCAGGCGGTGGTTGGGTCACAATGTCACCGCTGCCTCAACACTTGGCTTTTCTCCTCAAATTTAAGCGTAAAGAAAAGGCGTTACCATGCGCCCCCCCCCCACACACACACACACACACACACACACACACACAGCCACACACACACACACACACACAGCCACACACACACACATCCCTCCCGCACCCCCGCATTGACCTCCGCACAAACCCCGCAAGTATTGTCTTTAATACTGCAGTGTGGTGGTGTATTGGGGAGTGTGCTTAGTTTAGTGTTGCTATGGAAAAAATAAGTGGTCTTATTAGGTTTTAGGCACCTGGCTGAGTGAGCTACAGTTGCCTGGTCAGTCAGTCCATCAGTCAGTGATGGACTGACCAAAGACAGCCTTGTTCAGATGTGCTATAAGCTTTTGTTATAATGATAAATACAGACAGACATGTATAAACAGATGATAAGGAATGCCTCAGGATATCTGATGACTATTTCTGGCCATCCTTCATCTTCCTTCTCTCATTCATTTTTCTCATAAGTAATGAAGCTGCTTTTTGGTCAGGTCTCCCCAGTGAGACTAGGAGAAGTATGTGTTTTTTGGAGTGAGTCTGACCAGTTAGGTGGTATTCTCTCTCGCTCTCTCTCGCTCTCTCTCTCTCTGTCTCTCTCTCTCTCTCTCGCTCTCTCTCTCTCTCTCTCTCTCTCTGTTTGGAGTGACACACCAACACTAATCTGCTGTGTGTATGTGGTATGACAGACAGACAGACAGCCAGACAGACAGGAGTAGGTGTCAGTGCAGGTGTAGGCCTACTCAGGCCAGAGACAGAGGGACAGACAGACAGAAAGGCATGGGAGGAATCAGGGTGGTCTGGGTGGAGGACATTCCTCAAGAGTAGACACCCAATCTGTGATGACAGACAGCAACATACCTTCTGTTTTGGGTCGGGTTGACACTCAGACTCACTTTATGTACAGAGGGTTTTGGCTTCAATCCAAATGATGAATAGTAATGTATTGGGGTAGACAACATCAGTGTCCTTTAGGAGCCAATAAAGATATAAGCAAACAGATGATTGAGACCCTCAGACTAATCACTAAATCAATCCATACTAGTTTTCAGAGACTTCTGAGAAATAGCCTATATGGCAGATTCAGCTGAAGTTAAGAAGTGTATTAAACACCACCTATGTGGTATACACTCTTTCCTTCAGTCTGTCAGACTAGTAGTTACTTTGTAATATATGTGTAATAGTAGTAGTAATTGAACTATAGCAAAATAATAATAATAATAATAATAATAATTCAGCAGTGAATCTAGATTGAATGTAAAAAGATCGAACCATTATTCATCTGTGTTGTGTCAGTGCAGATTGAGCTCTCTGCAGTAGTAGCCATTTGATTGAAGGGAGATAGAGAGTGACTTCACTACTCAATGGCTACTAATGCACACAGCACTTCTCTTACAATCACACCCACCATGGATGATTTGATTGTTAAACCCAGGGATTGGAGGTACATGTTGATATAGAGCTGTCTTTGTCCCACAGTGTCTGACTACTATAAATCGTTGACTCGTGACTCCAGCGGAGTGCACTGGACTGTAAAGGTCCTCTGTGGTCGTTGTATGACCTAATCTTAGTACTGTTGCTATGATAGCTATGATAATACAGTAATATCAGCCCACTATGGAGTAGACCTCCTCTCCTCTCTCTCACTCTCCCTCTCTCTGCCCCCCCCCCCCTCTCTCTCTCTCTCTCGCTCTCTCTCTCGCTCTCTCTCCCCCTCTTCCTTTCTCTCTCTATGCTCTGACTGTCATGTCACTTTACTGAGTCAGTTGATGTATCCCTCTGCTCCCTTCCCCCTCCATCCATCTCTCTCTCTTCCACCCTGACTGCCTCCTTGATTTGCTCTGTCTTTCAATTAGGTAATCTCTGACTATCGGTACTGTATCTGGGCTGTGTGGTCCTACTGCTCTCATTTTCTCTGTGTGTGTGTGTGTGGTGTTTACTTACTAGTCTACTGCTGCTCTCTTGAGAGGGATCACATCACTGTCACTGTCTGATAGATAGACAGTCCTCCTCCACACACTGGCACACACATGCCATGATCAGTGAAATACACCACTCTGATTTTCATCTACTATGCAGTCCACTCACTCACACTCATGTGACAATGTGACTGAATGAGAAAATGTCTAACATTGTCTTTGTTTTTCTTGTCTCTTGTCTCTCTCCTTCCCCATCTCTTTCTTTCTTTCTTTCTTTCTTTCTTTCTTTCTTTCTTTCTTTCTTTCTTTCTTTCTTTCTTTCTTTCTTTCTTTCTTTCATTCTTTCTTTCTCTCTCTCTCTCTCTTTCTCTCTGTATCTTTCTCTCTCTCTCTCTCTCTCTCTCTCTCTCTCTGTATCTTTCTTTCTCTCTCTCTCTCTTTCTTTATCTCTCTCTCCCTCTCTCTCTCTCTCTCTCTCTCTCTCTCTCTCTCTCTCTCTCTCTCTCTCTCTCTCTCTCTCTCTCTCTCTCTCTCTCTGTATCTGTATCTCTCTCTCTCTGTATCTCTCTCTCTCTCTCTCTCTCTCTCTCTCTCTCTCTCTCTCTCTCTCTCTCTCTCTCTCTCTCTCTCTCTCTCTCTTTCTCTCTCTCTCTCTCTGTATCTCTCTCTCTCTCTCTCTCTCCATCTCTCATTGCCAGCAACACCATGTCCAGGCCGTCAGGGGGCGGTGTTGTCAATGATGTCACCCGCTTCCTGTCCACGGGGGCGGTGCCAGGCTCGCCCACTTCCTCTACCCCCACTGGCCACGTATTCTCCGCCTCCAGCCAGGCTGATTGGGCGGCCAAGAGGCTCGTCTGGGTTCCATCGGAGAAGCACGGCTTTGAGGTGAGTGTGCTGGGCAGGGCCAATGGGCGTGGTCAGGGTGGAGGGCAGCCAATGGTGAGGTTAGGGGGAGGGGGCAGTTTTTCAACTAATCAACTAATCATGGTCGTCAATATAGGCCATTGTTAGTTGAATCAGGTGTGTTAGAGTTGAGCTGGAACAAAAACCTGTATGCACTGCTGCGCTCCAGGACTTGAGTTGCCCACCCCTTGCCCTACCATGGGGCACAACACAGGCCTCCCTGGGTCCATCAGTCCTATGCAGTTGAGCACGACATTCACAACTACATAGCAGATAAGCACATCATGCATTCAATTGAGTTGATTCTTTACCATGTCATAATCTTTATGATGATCCATTTGTTGCATTTCTATCTGCAGCACTCTGATAGCCCTCGTATAGGTGAATAATTAGCCCCAGGTGTGTGCCTGTTTGACAGGTGTGTAGGGCAGGTGTGTGCCTGTTTGACAGGTGTGTGCCCGTTTGACAGGTGTGTAGGGCAGGTGTGTGCCTGTTTGACAGGTGTGTAGGGCAGGTGTGTGCCTGTTTGACAGGTGTGTGCCCGTTTGACAGGTGTGTAGGGCAGGTGTGTGCCTGTTTGACAGGTGTGTGCCTGTTTGACAGGTGTGTAGGGCAGGTGTGTGCCTGTTTGACAGGTGTGTGCCTGTTTGACAGGTGTGTAGGGCAGGTGTGTGCCTGTTTGACAGGTGTGTGCCTGTTTGACAGGTGTGTAGGGCAGGTGTGTGCCTGTTTGACAGGTGTGTGCCTGTTTGACAGGTGTGTAGGGCAGGTATGGAAAAGAAAATAGTGGGTTTCTCAAGACAATGGAATGGTAACGCATTGATCTAGCATTCTCTAAGATGCTATTTCACAGTGTTGGTACAACTTCCTTGTCTTCCTATGCTTCTCTGTACCCCTTCCAACTCTATTCTATTCTCCTTCTATTCTCAGTGCTGCAGTGCACTAGGGCTTCTAGTTCTCCTCTCTCACATTGCTTTAGTCACAGGGCTCTATCTCTCTCTGTTGGAACCGCACCGCACTCTGATCTACTTCACTCAGCTCTACATGTTGCATTCTAAAGCTTGTCTTTCTATGAGAAGTGGCATCACTTGTAGAACACTTCCAGCTCTATCCTTCACCTTGATCGCTCTCTTCTTACTTGTAGAACACTTCCAGCTCTATCCTTCACCCTGATCGCTCTCTTCTTACGTCTGTTCTGCTGTGTCCCAGTGCATACTGTGTTCCAAGGCTCTTTGTGTTCTACAATGTGACAGGGTTCCAATGGGTGCTCTACTGTATAGTATGTCTATACAGGGTATCTCTCTCTGTGTCTCTGCTGTTCTGATATGGAGCTCTATGAATAGAACAATACACTCCTTCAGCCTCCTAATGTTAAAGAGGTCGCAGTAACAGACACACACACACACACACACACACACAGTCACAGTCACACACGCCAGACGTCATTCTACATTCATATTTTAGTGTGTGGTTGGTCGTATTCTGAGAATGCGGGTGTGTGTGCCAGGCAGAAGTAAATGGTGAACCGAGCGGAATGGAGCAGAGCAGGGTAGAATCTTGTGACCTGACCAGTTCAGAGTTCACCACTTCCTGTCCCCCCCGGTCATAAGAGCTGTACTATGACAAGGGTCATTAACTCTCTCCCTCTTCCTCTCTCCCTCTTCCTCTCTCCCTCTTCCTCTCTCCCTCTTCCTCTGCATCTATTTCTGTTCGCCCCTCCTCAGTCTAGCCATCTCCACAACTATCAATGTATGCACTGTTCTATGTCACGTGTGTGTATGTGGACACCAGTGATGCTTATTGCTTCACACTGGAAATAAATCCCACCTCCTCTTGTCATGTGATGAATCCCTATACCATGTGTTAATACCATGTATTATTATCATGTGTTATTACCATGTGTTAATACCATGTATTATTATCATGTGTTATTACCATGTGTTAATACCATGTATTATTATCATGTGTTATTATCATGTGTTATTACCATGTGTTATTATCATGTCTTATTATCATGTGTTATTACCATGTCTTATTATCATGTGTTATTACCATGTCTTAATATCATGTGTTATTACCATGTGTTATTATCATGTGTTATTACCATGTGTTATTATCATGTGTTATTATCATGTGTTATTACAATGTGTTATTATCATGTGTTATTACCATGTGTTATTACCATGTGTTATTACCATGTGTTATTACCATGTGTTATTACCATGTGTTATGGCTTATCATGTCTTGTGCTGTTGGTGGATGTTTCCTGGATCTAGTATCTAACTAACCTCTCGCTGTCCCTTCCAATACCCTCTCTCTCTCTCTCTTCCCCGCCTCTCTCTCTCTGTCCCCTGCCTCTATCGCTCCCCCTATCCTCTCTCTCTATCTCCCCCCTTCTACCCGCTCTCTCTCTCTCCCCTATCCTCTCTCCCCCCCTCCAGTCTGCCAGTATCCGTGAGGAGCGTGGGGATGAGGTGGAGGTGGAGCTAACAGACAGCCAGAGGAAGCTGACCCTGTCCAGAGAGGAGGTCCAGAGGATGAATCCTCCCAGGTTCAGTAAGGTGGAGGACATGGCTGACCTCACCTGTCTCAATGAAGCCTCCGTCCTACACAACCTCAGAGAGAGATACTACTCTGGCTTGATATACGTGAGTGTACAGTACACACCCACACACATACACACGCTCATGCAGACACACACACACACACAGGCCACAATAATACGTAAACTCAAACTTGCACAGCATCCAGGCTCTGTCGTAGCCGGCCGCGACCGGGAGACCCAAAGGGCGGCGCACAATTGGCCAAGCGTCGTCCAGGGTAGGGGAGGGAATGGCTGGCAGGGATGTAGCTCAGTTGGTAGAGCATGGCGTTTGCAACGCCAGGGTTGTGGGTTCGATTCCCACGGGGGGGCAGTATGAAAACTAAAAAAAAATATGTATGCACTCACTAACTGTAAGTCGCTCTGGATAAGAGCGTCTGCTAAATGACTAAAATGTAATGTAAATGTAATACAAGGGAGAAGTGAAAGTCAAAACTGGTGTTTGTATGTCCAGTATATATAAGCACAAGATAAACACGTCACGTGTGTGTGTGTGTGTGTGTGTGTGTGTGTGTGTGTGTGTGTGTGTGTGTGTGTGTGTGTGTGACCAGAAGTCCCCACAAGAATAGTAAACAAACAAACATTTGACCAACTGTGGACATTTTGTTGGTCCCCACAAGGTAAAATGCTATTTCTATGGGGTTTAGGGTTAAGGTTAGAAATAGTGTTAGGGTTAGAATTAGGTTTAGCGTTAGGAGCTAGGGTTAGGGTTAAGGTTTTCGGGTTAAGGTTAAGGTACGGGTACGGGTCAGGGTTAGGTTTAGGGTTAGGGGTTAGGGAAAATAGGATTGGGACTGAATTGTGTGCCCCCACGAGGTTAGTTGTACAAGACTGTGTGTGTGTGTGTGGATGGGGGGTGGGGTGTGGGGTGTACTCTGTAGAGAGTACTGTGACATCAGTGTAACTGACATAAGAGGAGGGGTTGTGTTACATCACAGTAGTTTATATAAGAGAGAGAAGGACGGAGGAGAAAGGAGAGCTGCATCTCCTGTTTCATCACTATCAACCAAGGGAGGGATGAGAGAGATAGAAAGAGAAAGAGAGAAACATAGTGTTGATCCACCACACACACACACACACACACACACACACACACACACTATGTGTGGATTATCAGGGAAGGGTGTGAGTGGAGGTGGGTGGGTAGGGGCGACCAGTCAGAATCCACAGTGGGTGGGTAGGGGCGACCAGTCAGAATCCACAGTGGGTGGGTAGGGGCGACCAGTCAGAATCCACAGTGGGTGGGTAGGGGCGACCAGTCAGAATCCACAGTGGGTGGGTAGGGGCGACCAGTCAGAATCCACAGTGGGTGGGTAGGGGCGACCAGTCAGAATCCACAGTGGGTGGGTAGTGGCGACCAGTCAGAATCCACAGTGGGTGGGTAGGGGCGACCAGTCAGAATCCACAGTGGGTGGGTAGGGGAGACCAGTCAGAATCCACAGTGGGTGGGTAGGGGAGACCAGTCAGAATCCACAGTGGGTGGGTAGGGGAGACCAGTCAGAATCCACAGTGGGTGGGTAGGGGAGACCTGTCAGAATCCACAGTGGGTGGGTAGGGGAGCGACCAGTCAGAATCCACAGTGGGTGGGTAGGGGCGACCAGTCAGAATCCACAGTGGGTGGGTAGGGGAGACCTGTCAGAATCCACAGTGGGTGGGTAGGGGAGCGACCTGTCAGAATCCACAGTGGGTGGGTAGGGGAGACCTGTCAGAATCCACAGTGGGTGGGTAGGGGAGCGACCTGTCAGAATCCACAGTGGGTGGGTAGGGGAGCGACCTGTCAGAATCCACAGTGGGTGGGTAGGGGAGCGACCAGTCAGAATCCACAGTGGGTGGGTAGGGGAGCGACCAGTCAGAATCCACAGTGGGTGGGTAGGGGAGACCTGTCAGAATCCACAGTGGGTGGGTAGGGGAGCGACCAGTCAGAATCCACAGTGGGTGGGTAGGGGAGCGACCAGTCAGAATCCACAGTGGGTGGGTAGGGGAGACCTGTCAGAATCCACAGTGGGTGGGTAGGGGAGACCTGTCAGAATCCACAGTGGGTGGGTAGGGGAGACCTGTCAGAATCCACAGTGGGTGGGTAGGGGAGACCTGTCAGAATCCACAGTGGGTGGGTAGGGGAGCGACCTGTCAGAATCCACAGTGGGTGGGTAGGGGAGACCTGTCAGAATCCACAGTGGGTGGGTAGGGGAGACCTGTCAGAATCCACAGTGGGTGGGTAGGGGAGACCTGTCAGAATCCACAGTGGGTGGGTAGGGGGAGCGACCAGTCAGAATCCACAGTGGGTGGGTAGGGGAGACCTGTCAGAATCCACAGTGGGTGGGTAGGGGAGCGACCAGTCAGAATCCACAGTGGGTGGGTAGGGGAGCGACCAGTCAGAATCCACAGTGGGTGGGTAGGGGAGACCTGTCAGAATCCACAGTGGGTGGGTAGGGGAGACCTGTCAGAATCCACAGTGGGTGGGTAGGGGAGACCTGTCAGAATCCACAGTGGGTGGGTAGGGGAGACCTGTCAGAATCCACAGTGGGTGGGTAGGGGAGCGACCTGTCAGAATCCACAGTGGGTGGGTAGGGGAGACCTGTCAGAATCCACAGTGGGTGGGTAGGGGAGACCTGTCAGAATCCACAGTGGGTGGGTAGGGGAGACCTGTCAGAATCCACAGTGGGTGGGTAGGGGAGCGACCAGTCAGAATCCACAGTGGGTGGGTAGGGGAGACCTGTCAGAATCCACAGTGGGTGGGTAGGGGAGACCTGTCAGAATCCACTGCTCCCTCCCTCCCCTCAGACTGACCATCAGATGCAGGCCAACAGTCCAGTAAAAAAAAAAGCTCACTCAGCTGTGCCTCACAAGTAATACAACAAATAATAGCTGTAGCTCAGTTGGTAGAGCATGGCGCTTGCAACGCCAGGGTTGTGGGTTTGTTTCCCACGGGGGGGCAGTATGAAAATGTATGCACTCACTAACTGTAAGTCGCTCTGGATAAGAGCGTCTGCTAAATGACTAAAATGTAAAATGTAAAAATGTACTCATACTGTAGGTTAATGGGTCCTACTGATATTGAGATTAAGCATGGTATTTTAGTTATCATTGAACTTTATGTATATCTAACCTGGGTGTGTGTGTGTGTGTGTGTGTGTTTGCAGACATACTCGGGTCTGTTCTGTGTGGTGATCAACCCCTATAAGAACCTGCCCATCTACACAGAGTCTATAGTGGAGATGTACCGAGGGAAGAAACGCCATGAGATGCCCCCTCACATCTACGCTATATCAGAGGCTGCCTACCGCAGCATGCTACAAGGTAACCCTAACCCCTGACCTCTAACCCCTGACCCCCTCACATCTATGCTATATCAGAGGCTGCCTACCGCAGCATGCTACAACGTAACCCTAACCCCTGACCTCTAACCCCTGACCCTTAACCTCTAACCCCTGACCCCCTCACATCTATGCTATATCAGAGGCTGCCTACCGCAGAATGCTACAAGGTAACCCTAACCCCTGACCTCTAACCCCTGACCCCCTCACATCTATGCTATATCAGAGGCTGCCTACCGCAGCATGCTACAACATAACCCTAACCCCTGACCTCTAACCCCTAACCCCTGACCTCTAACCCCTAACCCCCTCACATCTACGCCACATCAAAGTAATTTGTCAGTTATGATTTTCATTTGCGCATATTTGTTGAACAGTTTCATTTCAATAATAATGTTTTTGTTTCTCAAAATCATTGTCACGTGGTTAATCATAAAAATATTAATTAAAATTATACAAATATAAAAGTTACAATTCAACTAATGCGAGAGCACCAGCCTCTGCATACATTGATAGGCTACACTGTGATCATTGGTGGCTAAATAGGCTAAATGAGCGCATGGAGCCCAGAGATGGCCAATGCAGCCGTTGGCATATAACTGCAATTGTCAACTAAGTAAAAATACATAAAACCCACAAATAAAAACAGTCGAAAATATACTAATGAAAATGTTGGTTCTTTCAATCACATTCATCTCTCTACTCAGCTTGTCTTCCTCCCTTTCTATCTGTCTGGACTTGAGCTATTGCTAGTGAAGTGCAACATTGTATCAAATCAATCAACTGGGTCAGGCCCAAAGCTGTCTCTAGCAAGCTTGCAACATTGTATCAACTAGCCTATTCCAGGCCCTCAGAGTTTCCCCTAGCCAGTGAGCTCGGGACAGACAGCTGTTTTTGCGCAAGGGAAAGATATTTTATGACGTTTCCACTGGATATATGGGATCCTCAGATGATGACATTTTGCTCTTTCACACTGAGGCTTGGTGATTATCAAGGGGGAGATTGTTGGAAATAGGCCTATAGTGAGTAACTATTAGGCTGTCATTCGCAATGGATGTTGAAGAAACAGACGTTGTTGATTTACTGTGTGAGGTGAAGACAACATGACTGAGAACCTCAGCTTATTAGTGGTGGACGTGGTGGCTAAGACAGTCACAAATCAAACTTTACTAGATGTCCACGCAGCAGGCCAGGTAGGCTGCTTCTATGCATGCTCAGGCGTGCGGTCCCTCAACATTAACAAGACAGAAAAACCAGACCCAAGCATGCTCATTGCTCACATGGAGCACTCCAAACAAAAGACAATAAAAAAAATAGATAATCGTAAATGATGGTTATGAAATAAACCAAAACTTGTTTCTCACAAGTGTATCAGGTTGTGAAATCTGCAAACAACATTTCTCGCCGAGAATTTGAACGGTAAATGACTGTAGGCCTAATTAGTAATACAATGCATTAGAAATTAATGTAACCAAATGACGGGGATTAACGGTTACGGTACATTTACTACTGGCGACATACACTACATGACCAAAAGTATGTGGACACCTGCTTGTCGAACATCTCATTCCAAAATCATGGGCATTAATATGGAGTTGGTCCCCTCTTTACTTCTATAACAGTCTCCACTCTTCTGGCAAGGCTTTCCACTAGATGTTGGAACATTGCTGCGGGGACTTGCTTCCATTCAGCCACAAGAGCATTAGTGAGATCGGGCACTGATGTTGGGCAATTAGGCGTGGCTTGCAGTCGGCATTTAAATACATCCCAAAGGTGTTCAATAGGGTTGAGGTCAGGCCTCTGTGCAGGCCAGTCAAGTTCTTCCACACCGATCTCGACAAACCATTTCTGTATGGACCTCACTTTGTGCACGGGGGTATTGTCATGCTGAAACAGGAAAGGGCCTTCTCACAAACTGTTGCCACAAAGTTGGAAGCACAGAATCGTGTAGAATGTCATTGTATGCTGTAGCGTTAAGATTTCCCTTCACTGGAACTAAGGGGCCTAGCCCGAACCATGAAAAATAGCCCCAGACCATTATTCCTCCTCCACCAAACTTTACAGTTGGCACTATGCATTGGGGCAGGTAGCGTTCTCCTGGCATCCGCCAAACCCAGATTCATCCGTCGGACTGCCAGATGGTGAAGTGTGATTCATCACTCCAGAGAAGGCGTTTCCACTGCTCCAGAGTCCAATGGCGGCGAGCTTTACACCACTCCAGCCGACGCTTGGCATTGCGCATGGTGATCTTAGGCTCGTGTGCGGCTGCTCGGCCATGGAAACCCATTTCATGAAGCTTCGGATGAACAGTTATTGTGCTGACGTTGCTTCCAGAGGCAGTTTTGAACTCGGTAGTGAGTGTTGCAACATTTTTACGTGCTACATGCTTCAGCACTCAGCAGTCCCGTTCTGTGAGCTTGCGTGGCCTACCACTTCATGGCTGAGCCCTTGTTGCTCCTAGACGTTTCCACTTCACAATAACAGCACTTACAGTTGACCAGGGCAGCTCTAGCAGGGCAGAAATGTGAAGAAGTGACTTGTTGGAAAGGTGGCCTTCTTTGATGGTGCCATGTTGAAAGTAACAGAGCTCTTCAGTGAGGCCATTCTACTGCCAATGTTTGTCTATGGAGATTGTATGGCTGTGTGCTCGATTTTATACACCTTTCAGCAACGGCTGTGGCTGAAATTTGAAGGGGTGTCCACATACTTTTGTATATATAGTGTATGCAATGGGGAATTGATAAAAATAAACAATCAAAGAACAAACAATGAATGCGCAAGAATTGACGGGAGACAGCTCAGTGGATTCTGGAGAGCTGAGTGCATGCATTCTGGAGTGAGACAACCCATATCTTCGCCACACACCCCTCCCCTTCTTCTTGTCTCAAAATGTTTAATTATACTCAAGACATTATCTTCACACATATTTTAGATGCTTTTCACTGACAGCCGTAACTCAATAATCAACTAGTCCTTTTCCCATCCCGCTGCCTATGAAAGACTTCCTCATATGCTATTTCTCTCCTGTTCTATTGGTTTTCATATCAACTTTCTTTCGTTGTCCTGAAGCCAAATGCACAATCCTAGTCATATTAGCAACCCATCCTAGTTGTTGCATCTTTAGATTCACCCTCTTTCTAAGTTTCTAACACAGATTTTCATCTCTGTCATCAGGTGCATCAGGGGGGCTGTTTAGAATGGTGTTTTCCCTTTTTCCCACAAATTGTATTTTGGGTAATGGTTGAAAATGTTGTTTTATTGGCTGCTTCATTACAGGAGTTGCATGTTTTGTTAAGATGAATTACCATAATCTAAATGTGATTTCTGTCATTCTGAGCACCATGGGTAGATGCCCTAATGGGTTGCATACCCAATGCATATGTGTCTGATACATTTCTCAAATGGCCGGTAAATTAAAATCTTCCCGGCCACGTTGTCCTGTGCCACATTTTCCTAACGGAAACCCTGCTGACAGTGTAGCTGCCATATAAATCCATGTTTTTTGTGGAAGCATAGGGAAACAGTGGCAATGACAATATCTTGGTGCTGCAAATGGCAGTAGTAATGACAGTTCGTTCTAGGACTTTTCCCACGCTTCATGTATTATGATAGGAGTGTGACAAACAAACACTGATTGTGCCACTCTTCTCCATTAAAACCGGTTAGAGACTGATTGAGCAACATTTCTTTTTTCAATTCATTAGATAACAAGACAGTCAGTCTCTCTCTCTCTCTCTCTCTCTCTCTCTCTCTTATTATTTCTTTCTTTCAGTGTGACAGGTGTGTGTCTGTGTTCTGTGATCCTATTGATAATTGAACCAGTATGACCGGTATGTGTGCGTGTCCATGCATGTCTGTGCGTATGCGTGCGTGTGTGTGTGCTTTCCTCTCTGTGTGTGTGTCCGTGCATCAGAGGAAACCTTAAAAAGAGTCAGGCCGATGTGTTGGAGTCTGTAGTGTGGGCTGGAGCATTGGTCTAAGGTCTGTTTGGAGAGACCACTTCTGTGGCTTTGACCTCCTTCCTCCTCAGTACACGACAATGCTGCTCAGTGAGAGCTGTTGAAATCACACACACACTGACAGCCTTTGTGTTTCAGTGAGGTTCTCTGAGATTGATTGACAAATGTATCGATGACCCTGTTGCAATGATTACTGGTGTAATAAATGAAGGTAGTACTGTTCAATGGATAATATGTGTGTGAGGTTGTCATATTCTACTTGTATTATTATTCTCTCACAGACAGGGAAGATCAGTCTATCCTCTGCACGTGAGTAACCTGGGGTTATTTATCTGTCTTGTTTGTCTGCCTGCCTGTCTGTCTGTTTGCCTGTCTGCCTGTCTGTCTGCCTGTCTTGTCTGTCTATCTGTTTGCCTGTCTGTCTGTTTGCCTGTCTGCCTGTCTGTCTGCCTGTCTTGTCTGTCTATCTGTTTGCCTGTCTGTCTTGTCTGCCTGTCTTGTCTGTCTGCCTGTCGTCCGTCCGTCTGTCTGAATTCCCACCATGGTAAATGATCCCAGTTTAGATTACTGAAGCTGAGTATAGCTTAGTTTCTGCTAGGATCCTGTTTTTAGAAGGTTCCAGCCTAGTCCCCCTCCAACATTAGGAGTATTTTTTAGTTTTTCTATATTCTCCTTTATTCCCATCCTACATAAACACCACGACTACTGTCTGTATCCTGCACACCTGCTCTCTGTTTATAGAGGAATATACTGCATGGTTCCTCTGTTCACTGGTGGCCTGCATGTGTGTATCTAGTTGTATTTTATATGCAAGGTGTGCGTGTCCTTTCTGTTATATGTGTTTGTGTTGTGTTTATATGTCCTCCAAAACTGGGTTGTATATGTGTATTTTTATAGAGGACCCTTGTGAAACGAGATGGGGTTTATGTGTGTGAGTTTCTCATACTTGTTTCTGTGTGTGTCTGTGTGTCTGTGTGTGTGTCTGTGTGTGTGTGTGTGTGTGTGTGTGTGTGTGTGTGTGTGTGTGTGTGTGCGTGCGTGCGTGCGTGCGTGCGTGCGTGCGTGCGTGCGTGCGTGCGTGCGTGCGTGGGTGGGTGTGTGTGTGTGTGTGTGTGTGTGTGTGTGTGTGTGTGTGTGTGTGTGTGTGTGTGTGTGTGTGTGCGTGCGTGCGTGCGTGCGTGCGTGCGTGCGTGGGGGTGGGTGGGTGTGTGTGTGTGTGTGTGTGTGTGGGTGGGTGTGTGTGGGTGTGTGGGTGTGTGTGGGTGGGTGTGTGTGGGTGTGTGGGTGTGTGTGTGTGTGTGTGTGTTCCAGAGGCGAGTCTGGCGCAGGGAAGACAGAGAACACTAAGAAAGTCATCCAGTATCTGGCTCATGTGGCCTCGTCCCATAAGACTGGAACTCTGGGTAGAAACAAGGAGGCCTCACAGGTAAACTGGGGAAGGAGAGAGAGAGAGAGAGAGAGAGAGAGAGAGAGAGAGAGAGAGAGAGAGAGAGAGAGAGAGAGAGAGAGAGAGAGAGAGAGAGAGAGAGAGAGAGAGAGAGAGAGAGAGAGAGAGAGAGAGAGAGAGAGAGAGAGAGAGAGAGAGAGAGAGAGAGAGAGAGAGAGAGAGAGAGAAAGGGAGGAGAAAATGGGGAGAGGGGGAGGAAAGGAGACAAAGACAAAGAAGGAGAAGAGGATGTGAGGAAAGAGATGAATTGGAAGAAGGAGGATAAGAATAGGTTGAGAATTGATTGATGGATGATGTTTATTGTCCTGACTGAGGGTGATAATTGATTGATGGATGATGTTTATTGTCCTGACTGAGGGAGAGGATTGATTGATGGATGATGTTTATTGTCCTGACTGAGGAAGAGGATTGATTGATGCTTGATATTTATTGACCTGACTGAGGTTGAGAATTGATTGATGGATGATGTTTATTGTCCTGACTGAGGGTGAGAATTGATTGATGGATGATGTTTATTGTCCTGACTGAGGAAGAGGATTAATTTATGCTTGATGTTTATTGTCCTGACTGAGGAAGAGGATTTATTGATGGATGATGTTTATTGGCCTGACTGAGGGAGAGGATGTATTGATGGATGATGTTTATTGTCCTGACTGAGGAAGAGATTTGATTGATGGATGATGTTTATTGTCCTGACTGAGGGAGAAGATTGATTGATGGATGATGTTTATTGTCCTGACTGAGGAAGAGGATTGATTGATGGATGATGTTTATTGTCCTGACTGAGGGTGAGAATTGATTGATGGATGATGTTTATTGTCCTGACTGAGGAAGAGGGTTGATTGATGGATGATGTTTATTGTCCTGACTGAGGGAGAGGATTGATTGATGGATGATGTTTATTGTCCTGACTGAGGAAGAGGATTGATTGATGGATGATGTTTATTGTCCTGACTGAGGGTGAGAATTGATTGATGGATGATGTTTATTGTCCTGACTGAGGGATAGGATTGATTGATGGATGATGTTTATTGTCCTGACTGAGGAAGAGGATTGATTGATGGATGATGTTTATTGTCCTGACTGAGGGAGAGGGTTGATTGATGGATGATGTTTATTGTCCTGACTGAGGGTGATAATTGATTGATGGATGATGTTTATTGTCCTGACTGAGGGAGAGGATTGATTGATGGATGATGTTTATTGTCCTGACTGAGGAAGAGGATTGATTGATGGTTGATATTTATTGACCTGACTGAGGTTGAGAATTGATTGATGGATGATGTTTATTGTCCTGACTGAGGGTGAGAATTGATTGATGGATGATGTTTATTGTCCTGACTGAGGGAGAGGATTGATTGATGGATGATGTTTATTGTCCTGACTGAGGAAGAGGATTGATTGATGCTTGATATTTATTGACCTGACTGAGGTTGAGAATTGATTGATGGATGATGTTTATTGTCCTGACTGAGGGTGAGAATTGATTGATGGATGATGTTTATTGTCCTGACTGAGGAAGAGGATTGATTGATGGATGATGTTTATTGTCCTGACTGAGGGAGAGGGTTGATTGATGGATGATGTTTATTGTCCTGACTGAGGGTGATAATTGATTGATGGATGATGTTTATTGTCCTGACTGAGGGAGAGGATTGATTGATGGATGATGTTTATTGTCCTGACTGAGGAAGAGGATTGATTGATGCTTGATATTTATTGACCTGACTGAGGTTGAGAATTGATTGATGGATGATGTTTATTGTCCTGACTGAGGGTGAGAATTGATTGATGGATGATGTTTATTGTCCTGACTGAGAGAGGAATTGATTGATGGATGATGTTTATTGTCCTGACTGAGGAAGATGATTTATTGATGGATGATGTTTATTGTCCTGACTGAGGGAGAGGATGTATTGATGGATGATGTTTATTGTCCTGACTGAGGAAGAGGTTTGATTGATGGATGATGTTTATTGTCCTGACTGAGGGAGAGGTTTGATTGATGGATGATGTTTATTGTCCTGACTGAGGGAGAGGATTGATTGATGGATGATGTTTTTGTCCTGACTGAGGGAGAGGTTTGATTGATGGATGATGTTTATTGTCCTGACTGAGGGAGAGGATTGATTGATGGATGATGTTTATTGTCCTGACTGAGGGAGAGGAATGATTGATGCTTGATGTTTATTGTCCTGATTGAGGGAGAGGATTGATTGATGGATGATGTTTATTGTCCTGACTGAGGGAGAGGATTGATTGATGGATGATGTTTATTGTCCTGACTGAGGGAGAGGATTGATTGATGGATGATGTTTATTGTCCTGACTGAGGGATTGGATTGATTGATGGATGATGTTTATTGTCCTGACTGAGGGAGAGGATTTATTGATGGATGATGTTTATTGTCCTGACTGAGGGATTGGATTGATTGATGGAATATGTTTATTATCCTGACTGAGGGAGAGGATTGATTGATGGATGATGTTTATTGTCCTGACTGAGGGAGAGGGTTGATTGATGGATGATGTTTATTGTCCTGACTGAGGGAGAGGATTGATTGATGGATGATGTTTATTGTCCTGACTGAGGGATTGGATTGATTGATGGAATATGTTTATTATCCTGACTGAGGGAGAGTTTTGATTGATGGATGATGTTTATTGTCCTGACTGAGGGAGAGGATTGATTGATGGATGATGTTTATTGTCCTGACTGAGGGAGTGGATTGATTGATGGATGATGTTTATTGTCCTGACTGAGGGAGTGGATTGATTGATGGATGATGTTTATTGTCCTGACTGAGGGAGAGGATTGATTGATGGATGATGTTTATTGTCCTGACTGAGGGAGAGGATTGATTGATGGATGATGTTTATTGTCCTGACTGAGGGAGAGGATTGATTGATGGATGATGTTTATTGTCCTGACTGAGGGAGTGGATTGATTGATGGATGATGTTTATTGTCCTGACTGAGGGAGAGGATTGATTGATGGATGATGTTTATTGTCCTGACTGAGGGAGAGGATTGATTGATGGATGATGTTTATTGTCCTGACTGAGGGATTGGATGGGGAAAGAGAATAAGGCAGGAAGAGAGTGAAAGAATGAGAAGAGAAGGGGAGAAAAGATGGCAGAGAGGAGGAGTGGTGTAGGGATGACTTGTTATGACTTGATATGAAGTTGATGTATGTTGAAACTATGGAAACAAGGTGTACTGCTACATTTTGCTTTACACTACATGTTGCTACTACTCCATGACTTTCTGTAAACTACTGTCCTTCTTGCTGATCAAGTGCTGCTGGAGGAATCATTATAGAGTGACCTCTATAATCATTCCTGTCTCTCTGCTCCTCTCCTCTCTCCCTGCCCTCTCCTCTCATTCCCCCTCTCTTGTACTATCCTCCCCCTACTGCCCTTTATCCTCCCCTTTTTCTACTGTTTCCCTTCTCTTCTTTCTCCTATCCTTTCCTCCCTCTCTCCCTCCTCCCTCTTGATTTTGCACTCTCTCCTACCCTCTCTCCTCCAACCTCCCCCTCTTTCCTCTCCTCCTTCTCTCCTGTGTATTCAGATGGATGGCAGTAGGTCGTTGCCCAGGGGCAGTTCTATGGTGAACAGGGTGAGTGGGCTCTATCCTCTCCTGTCTTCACCTCTTCCCTTCTCTTCTGATTCTGGTGGTGCTCCAGACTGACGTCCTTTAACAACACCATTACTGATGTGTTCCTCCATAATTGTCAAGCGTTTTGTTTTTGTTTTGTACTGCATTCATTGGTCTGTTGTTGTCTTTTGTTTGTTTGTTTGTCTCATCTGTTAATTCTCCCAACCTTCCCCCTTTTCTCAATCTCTCAGAGTGTGCAATATGTGAGTATAATATAAAGTATAAGGACTATTATCACCACTGTGGGCTGATTGAGGTCAAACATGGCAGATAGATGTAGAATGTATAGAACAGACATAATTATCTTGTTCTGTATTAGAGAGAATCATGTCTGTTCTAGACAATACATTTCTATCTGAATGTTCTGTAACGTTGCTCCCTCCTGAATGAAAGCCCTGCTGTTCTCTGGTGTCTATGGGTGTTTGGCTTTTTACTGTACGGTATATCTGTAGCAACACCCAATGGGTGCTAGAATAAGTGGTGATGGGCGGGTCTATGAATCTCTCCCAATGTCCTGATTGGCTGGATTAACGACCTGTCAATCGTCAAACCTGTCACGATCGTTGAGAGACGGGTCAGACCAAGGTGCAGCGTGGTATGCGTACATGTTTATTAATACGAATAAACACTTGACAAAATAACAAAACAACGAACCGTGACGCTCAAACAGTGGCTACAACACAACAAGCCAAACGCGAGTCAAGATCCCACAACTAAGGTAGGCAACCAGGCTACCTAAGTATGATCCCCAATCAGAGACAACGAGCGACAGCTGCCTCTGATTGGGAATCACACCCGGCCAAACATAGAAATATCAACCTAGATTTACCACATAGAAATACAATAACATAGATCTCAACAGAAACTCACACCCTGACCCAACCAACAAGAGTTCTCTAGATCAGGGCGTGACAAAACCATATACAGTTGCCCAATGAAAATGCTCTGGTTTCCTGATTGACAGCTGGTGTTAATCCAGCCAAAAGGTGGGTCTCAGAATCATTCCCCCATCAGTGAAGGAAGGCTTTGGAATTCACTGATAATGTACAAAAGCTTGGTTTTAAAACAACTGCCGATCTGAAAACCAGATAGGTGTACGCAATATGGTGGAAGCTCCCCTAAACCCTCTGGATGCGTAGATAGAGCCATCACCTTAGTGATTACACCTATCCATTCTTTCCTGATCTGCTAGCACTGAAGGGGTATTGGCTAGAGGTTGTTCTCAGACCGGGCTATAGACCTCCCTCCCCATCCTCCCTTTACAGTGAATGAGCTCATAGCTTCCATTCTGGTGGCCACACCTGTGAATGATGCCCAAATACAACAGGCATTTACCATGTAGAATAGTTAAGCATACATTCTGGCTGTCCAGGAATTTCCATACATACCTGTCTGTGTGCGTGCTTTTGTGTGTGTGCGTGCTTTTATGTGCGTGTGTTTTTGCGTGCGTGTGTGTGCACTTGGTGCTTTGTCTGGTAGTATGTGCATTGTTCGCAGCCTGAGCTTTGTTCCAATACAAAGCCCTGGCTTCTTGCTGTGTGTAGCTTTGAGTGCTGCTTGGCTGACGTTCTTTACCTGCCGCTTTTAAATCCACCTACAGTAGCTCCCTAGATAATGACACAGCTAATGCTAATGCTAATGCTAATACTACTGTACTTAAAGCTATAGTCAGAGCTAGTAGTGCTATAGCTTGAGCCACTGTGTAGCTAAAGCTAGAGCTAGCATCTGCGGCCATACTTTCTGATCTAACGCAGTGGCTCTCAACTGACACGACAAATACATGTGAAATAGTGCAAATGCACAGGGACAGGCTATTACACAGCCTCTGTGCTAGTTGGTTTCTGCTTAAGCCAACTTAGCCGTTGTCTTGCCAAGGTCTGGCCGAGGTCTTGGCAAGGCAACAATGTAGAGTTGTTGAATGCACAAAGTCTGGCACCTTGGCTGGCATATGATAGATGGCTAGATGCTGAAAATGTCAATAAGAGAACACATGAAAAGCTATTTATCTCTAGATTACTCTGGGCTTACCAGAGTTGAGACCACTGGGTTACTGCCTGGTTTACTGGCTGATGGGTCTGGTCTCCCCTCTTCTGTACTGGGATTGGGGGAACAGTATTTTGGGTTGTGGAGTTGCTTTGTGATGTATATCCCAGTGTTGATGAAGTGCCTGTCCTGTCCTCCAGGGGGAGCTAGAGAGACAGCTGCTACAGGCCAACCCCATCCTGGAGGCCTTCGGAAACGCCAAGACCGTCAAGAACGACAACTCCTCCAGATTTGTAAGAATGTATTAATATCTAGATTGATCCCAGATCTACAGTATATTTTTTATTGGCTGTATTTTTCTTTACTGTGTTTGCTGTTGAGTTTGCATAATTAGAAAATGTGTATGTTAGATCATCAACTGACACATTTCTTCTCCTCTTGTCTCTCAGGGCAAATTCATCCGTATTAACTTTGACGTGGCTGGATACATTGTCGGTGCCAACATTGAGACCTGTATCCTTCCTCTGCAGTCAGACTCTGTTTCAAGTCCCAACCTAAATATTATGGTTGGAACTCATTAGTATGCTCACCGGTGGGTCATTGCTAATCTGTCATCAGGTAGAAGTTGCCCTTACACACAGGGGTCAGCTCAGGGAAGCAAGGGATGCAAAACTTCCCTTAGATTAGTGTCTGGGGCTATTGAACCCTTCCTTAAACCCTGACCTCAGACCTGCTGGAGAAGTCGAGGGCGATCCGCCAGGCCAAAGATGAGAGGACCTTCCACATCTTTTACCAACTCATGTGTGGAGCTTCAGAGGCCACCAGAGGTGAGAGATGGGGAGAGGAGGAAGAGAGGGTAGGAGAGGAGGAAGAGAGGGTAGGAGAGGAGGAAGAGAGGGTAGGAGAGGAGGAAGAGAGGGTAGGAGAGGAGGAAGAGAGGGTAGGAGAGGGAGGTGAGAAAGGGGATGGGTTGAATAGATAGATCTGTGGGGTTGTTGTTTGAAAAAGGAACTTCGATTCATGACGTTTTATCCTTTTACTGATAACTGGCATCCCCCTCTTTCTCTCTGTTTCCATCTCTCTCTCCCTCTCTGTCTCTCCGTAGCGGACCTTCTCCTGGGTAGTGCTGACCAGTACAGGTTTCTGAGTGGAGGTGCTATTCCTGTTCCAGGTCAGAGTGACGCTGACAACTTCACCCAGACCATGGACTCTATGACCATCATGGGATTCACACCTGAGGAGTCTCTGTGTAAGCGAGGAGAGGAGAGGAGAGGAGAGGAGAGGAGAGGAGAGGAGAGGAGGGGAGGGGAGGGGAGGGGAGGGAGGGGAGGAGAGAAAGACAGAGCTTTCCTCAGAACATTGGAGTAAAAAACTATATTTTCTCTCAATCCCTCTCTTTCTGCCTGTCTCTCTTCCTCTTCCCTCCTCCTCCTAGCCATGTTGAAGGTGATCTCTGCGGTGCTCCAGTTTGGGAACATCTCGTTCACTAAGGAGAAGAACCAGGACCAGTGCTCCATGCCTGACGACACGGCTGCCCAGAAACTGAGCCACCTGCTGGGCATCAGCGTGCTGGAGTTCTCCCGGGCCATCCTCACCCCGAGGATTAAAGTAGGACGCGAGTACGTCCAGAAGGCCCAGACCAAAGAACAGGTGAGACACGCACACACATGAATACACTAGTCCTGAGAATATCTAAGACTAAGAGCATAGTATTTGGTACAAATCACTCCATAAGCTCTAAACCTCAGCTGAATTGGGTAATGAATAATATGGCTTTTGAGCAAGTTGAGGAGACTAAACTTCTTGGTGTCATCTTAGACTGTACGTTTTCATGGTCAAGGCATATTGATTTAATTGCTGTAAAGATGGGGCGAGGTTTGTCTGTGATAAAGAGATGCTCAGCATTCTTAACACCACACATGAGCAAAGAAGTCCTGCAAGCTGTAGTTTTATCATATCTTAACTACTTCCAGGTGATATGGTCAGGTGTTGCAAAGAAGGACATAGGAAAGCTGCAGCAGCCTCAGAACAGAACAGCACGTCTTGCCCTTCAATGTTCACAGAGAGATAATGTCAACAAAATGCATGTTGATCTCTTCTGGCTTAAAGGAAAGATTGACTGTATCACTTCTTGTTTTTTGCAAGAAATATAATGTGTTAAAAACTCCAAACTGTCTATTCAATCAACTAACATACAGCTCTGACAGACATGCGTACCCCACAAGACATGCCACAAGAAGTCTCTTCACAGTCCCTTAAAGCAACACACAGTAATATATAGAGCCATGGTCACATGGAACTCCCTGCCATCTCAAATCACTCAAGCTAGCTGCAAAATTAGCTTTAAAAAAACAAATATAAACAGCACATCACAGCACAGCTCCTCTCCCCTTTCTGACCTAAATAGCTTGTTGTATCCTCTGCCTCCCGAGCACATCTGGTGTTTGGGTTAAAGATAAGATGTGCCCTTGGCATTAGGATATCAGGACCTGCTTAGAGAAAGCAATTGTAAACAAAGCCTCAGTAGAGTAAGGACTTTGGTCGTGCTCCATATGATGATGAAGTTCAAGAGATTCAACATTGCTGAGGTGAAAACTGTAGTTGAAGCTTTAGCTGGAGGAAACTGATGTATGGGACTGTTCATTTTATGAATGGCTCCACCCCGGTGGGACTCTGTTAATTTTATGAATGGCTCCACCCCGGTGGGACTGTTCATTTTATGAATGGCTCCACCCCGGTGAGACTCTGTTCATTTTATGAATGGCTCCACCCCGGTGGGACTGTTCATTTTATGAATGGCTCCACCCCGGTGGGACTGTTCATTTTATGAATGGCTCCACCCCGGTGGGACTGTTCATTTTATGAATGGCTCCACCCCGGTGGGACTGTTCATTTTATGAATGGCTCCACCCCAGTGGGACTCTGTTCATTTTATGAATGGCTCCACCCCGGTGGGACTGTTCATTTTATGAATGGCTCCACCCCGGTGGGACTCTGTTCATTTTATGAATGGCTCCACCCCGGTGGGACTCTGTTCATTTTATGAATGGCTCCACCCCGGTGGGACTGTTCATTTTTATGAACTACTCCACCAAGTTACACTTTACCGTAAAGAGAACCCACTGTGGGTGGTGACTAACAGAAGGCCAGATTTTAAGAGAAGATAAACGATGTGTTGTTGTCTACAGTGATATACTGTAGACTAAGTGTAGACAAGTGTGTATTCTTATTCTAAATGTATGTAGTTATGTCCTTGAGTTGTTGTTGTCTATTAATGTGTTGTGTCATGTCATGTTTTACGTTTTGTGTGAACCCCAGGAGGAGGAGCTGTGTTAGAATCAGCTGATGGGGATCCTAATCAAATCACACACACACACACACACACACACACACACACACACACACACACACACACACATACAACTGGTGTAAGAAGCACATGCTGGTTTCTTAAAATCCCTAAATGAATAATGCTCTCTCTCTCTTCTGTCTATCTCACTCTAGGCTGACTTTGCAGTGGAGGCGTTGGCCAAAGCTACATATGAGCGTCTGTTCCGTTGGCTGGTCCACAGGATCAACCGAGCGCTGGACCGCAGACAGAGACAGGGAGCCTCTTTCATAGGCATACTGGACATAGCAGGCTTCGAGATCTTCCAGGTGTGTGTGTGTGTTTGTGTGTGTGTGTCTGTGAGTGTGTCTGAGTGTGTGTGTGTGTCTGTGTGTGTATGTGTTGTCTTTCTTTCATCTCCTGTTTGCAGTCTCTTCTCAGGTTCACTAATAATATCTGCCCTCTATCTTCCCCTCTCTCATCCCTCTATCTTCCCCTCTCTCATCCCTCTATCTCCTCTCTCATCCCTCTATCTTCCCCTCTCTCATCCCTCTATCTCCCCTCTCTCATCCCTCTATCTTCCCCTCTCTCATCCCTCTATCTTCCCCTCTCTCATCCCTCTATCTTCCCCTCTCTCATCCCTCTATCTTCCCCTCTCTCATCCCTCTATCTCCCCTCTCTCATCCCTCTATCTCCCCTCTCTCATCCCTCTATCTCCCCTCTCTCATCCCTCTATCTTCCCCTCTCTCATCCCTCTATCTCCCCCTCTCTCATCCCTCTATCTTCCCCTCTCTCATCCCTCTATCTTCCCCTCTCTCATCCCTCTATCTTCCCCTCTCTCATCCCTCTATCTCCCCTCTCTCATCCCTCTATCTCCCCTCTCTCATCCCTCTATCTCCCCTCTCTCATCCCTCTATCTTCCCCTCTCTCATCCCTCTATCTCCCCTCTCTCATCCCTCTATCTTCCCCTCTCTCATCCCTCAATTTTTCCCTCTCTCATCCCTCTATCTTTCTATGTCCCCTCCCTCCACAGTTGAACTCATTTGAGCAGCTGTGCATCAACTACACCAATGAGAAGCTGCAGCAGCTGTTCAACCACACCATGTTTATCCTGGAGCAGGAGGAGTACCAGAGGGAGGGCATCGAGTGGAACTTCATCGACTTCGGCCTGGACCTGCAGCCCTGCATCGACCTCATTGAAAGACCGGTACACACACACACGTAGCTCACCTTCAACCTTCGCCTGGATAAAACCGAACATCCACCTGACCTGGAACAGGAGCACTTTAACCCTTTAATAAAACATATTAGTTGTGAAGTGAATTATCAGGTGTTCTTACCTCTATTCATCTCTGTCCCTCCCTACCCCCTCCCACTTAAGGCCCAGCCCCCTGGTGTGCTGGCCCTATTGGATGAGGAGTGTTGGTTTCCGCGGGCAACAGATCGTTCATTTGTGGATAAGCTGTCTGCTGAGCAGGGGACACACCCTAAATTCTTCAAACCACGACAAATACGACAAGAGGCCGACTTCGCCATCATACACTACGCTGGGAAGGTACTCTATCCATCCATCCATCTCTCCCTTTCTCTCTCTATCATCCCTCCTTACACTGGAAAGGTATCTTCCTCTCATTCTGTCCATCTGTCATTCATCTTCATACACACAGGTGGAAAGGTGTTTCTAAATCTCCCCCCCCTCTCTCTCTCTCTTCATCTGTCAGGTGGACTATAAGGCAGATGATTGGCTGGTGAAGAACATGGATCCTCTGAATGACAACATAGCATCTCTCCTCCACCAGTCCTCTGATCACTTCATCTCTGAGCTCTGGAGAGAGGGTACGACACACACACACACACAGAGTAAAACAAATACTTCATACCCTTTATCAGAGATTTAGTCAGAAATGACACTGACCTAACAGTTTCTAATAGACAGGTGAAATCCACCTTTTTCTATATGAGGATTACCCCATATCTGTTTGTGATTTACCGCATAATAATGCTTCCCCAGAATGAACTAACACCTTTATTTCTCTCTCTCTACTACCCTTCTCTTCTATTTGCTCTCTCTTTATTTATCTTCCCTCCTCTCACTGTCTTTTCATCTACCTATTTCTCTCCCGTCTCATTCCCTTCTCTGTTTCTCTTGCTTCAACTCAAACTATTCTCTCACTCCCTCCTCCCTTCTCCTCTCCTCTATTTCTGTTTTTCTTACCACTATTCTTTCCCTCTTCGCTCTTAATTTCCTCTCGGTCCTCCTCCTCTCCTCCCTCTCTCCCTCTCCTCTTTCTTTCCTCTCTGTCCTCCTCCTCTCCTCCCTCTTTCCTCTTTCTTTCCTCTCTGTCCTCCTCCTCTCCTCCCTCTCTCCCTCTCCTCTTTCTTTCCTCTCTGTCCTCCTCCTCTCCTCCCTCTCTCCCTCTCATTTCCTCTCTGTCCTCCTCCTCTCCTCCCTCTCTCCTCTTTCTTTCCTCTCTGTCCTCCTCCTCTCCTCCCTCTCTCCCTCTCCTCTTTCTTTCCTCTCTGTTCTCCTCCTCC